>NC_052350.1:30057793-30098379 GCF_009727055.1 Benincasa hispida
CAAGATTTGAACGGTTCAAACTCATTCACCACACTATCTAAGATTTTAGTCCATTTATGAGCTAGTAGAGGGACCTAATGGACCTACAGATCATGAGCTCCAACGATCCGAGATTAACTGGCCAAACTCTTTAACCTAGTTAACCAACATTCGTTAACTAACGGGACACTCCACTAAAGCCCGTAGCTGCATTCTCCTCACTGTAGATATATTTGTGTTCATTTGATATAACCTTCATCGATAAGTCAATCCTTCACAAGTCGTTCATAACTTCAACTAGGTCAATTACCGATTTACCTCTGAGTTACATCTTTTCTTCTTAAGTACCACTGTCTCTCTAATGAACAATTGATTTAGGATCTAATCACTAATCCATTCCTTCTCGGGCCAGTGAGAGGATGGGGTCCCTTGTTCAAGACCCGGGAACAACACTTAAGAGAACAACCTTTCTACTATCCCTAAGTTGGGTAGGAGTGAATTCCGTCTTGTAAATTCTATGTCCCCAGCTATCTACCCGGTCTTATCCCTGAAATGGGAGGAATATTGAGCAGTGCTATTCAGCTTACTCTCACCTATGCAGATTAAGGGATAATTCTGAATAAATAGGAGTTCATAGATAGCTCAAGATTCAGATCAAGTTATCTAGGTCATCGTTAAGTGAAATTAATCAGTGTTAATCGTAAACGGTATTAATACGTAATAGTGATTATTTCAGGGTCAGTCTTACACAATCTTATTATGTAGAATACCCCTGCTCACATGTCTCTACATGAACAAATCAGGATCACTTCATTTATGACACCTTACAACATTTGTAACAATCATGAAGCGGGTCGTATTCAATAGTGTCTCCAGGAAGAGGTACCAAACCTGATCCATGTACTATAGACTATTTAGGCTACTTACTCGAACTTTGATCCTATTTATGTCTCCACATAAAGTCCAAGTACTCATAATAATAGCCAAGGGTTCGTAGTTTAATTGGATTTAGAATAAACAATTAATTCACTTGAATAACTTCATATGTACTAAAATTCACTTATTTACAAAAACTACGAGTTTTAGGATATACAACCTAACACTTAGATGCTCCTCCATCTTCAAGTTCAGAGGCTTCGTCGATGCTCCTTAATCTTCAAGTTCAGAGGCTTCATCGATGCTCCTCCATCTTCAAGTTTAGAGGCTTCATCGATGCTTCATCAAACTCAAATGCGAAAAATTTGTCGATGCTTTGTCAAACTCAAGTACGAAGGTCTCATCGATGCTCCTCCATATTTAAGTTCAAAGGTTTCATCGATGCTTTTCCATCTTTAAGTTCAAAGGCTTCGTTGATGTCTCTCCATCTTTAAGTTCAAGATTGGCATGCATGGCCCCACTTCCATCTTCAAGTTAAAGGTTGATGTGCATGACTCGGCTCCATCTTCAATGACTCGGTCTACAAAATCATGACGCAGCTTCGTTTCATCTTCAAACTAATGATGCGGCTTCACTTCATCTTCAAAGTCTTGGCGTGGCTTCGTTTCATCTCCAAACTAATGACGCGGCTTCGCTTCATCTCCAAACTAATGAACGGCTTCGCTTCATCCCCAAATCGTGGCGTGACTTCGTTTCATCTCCAAACTGATGACGCGACTTCACTCCATCTTCAAAGTCGTGGTGCGGTTTTGTTTCCTCTCCAAAATCTCTTCCATTTAAGTTCAAATTATATTCCATTCAAAATTGGAATTAAAATCAACTATTATTCCAAATCTCAATGTAAAGCTTCTAATCCAAATTTTTATTCTAAATTCAAGCCAGCCAAATCGGGTGAGATAAATGTCAAATCCGTCTCAAATTAAAATTTGGCCATACCCCAAATTTTATCAATATTCGAATGGTTAACCTTGATATTGAGTTATGAATAAAATGCCGAGTCAAAATTTGGCTATATTTCCAAATTTTATCTCAAATTTAAATCAACCTTAGTTTCTATACTCATTTCCAAGTAAAATTGAGCAATATCCCAAATTTTTATCTCAAACCAAAATTGATCAAGATTCAATTCACCCCAAATTCTCTATTCTGAATTCGAATTAAGTTAAATTAAATTTGCAATTAAAGTGGAACATAAATCCTACTTTAGTTCAAATAGTTTACTTAGCTAAAGTGTGTCAAACGAACAAGATTTCAAATCAAAATTTTGAGCTAAATTCTTATATTTTTATCATAATGATGCACCAAATTAAAAGAGTGAAAAATCATACTTTGATCTCAAATTACATTTTTTTCGAGATTCATCCACTCATATACGTGTATAAATCTCGAAAAGGGGCCTTTGTTGAATGAGAAATTTTGAACCAATCACAAGTCACCATGTCTTTGCTAAATTAATGACAAATTTCTAAATCATTGACTTTAGGTCCAATTAGAAGTTGATACATGTCCCGAATTGAATTGAAGACAAGTTTCGATGATGTCACGCGGATGAATCAGATGAGATTAAATTGGTCCAATTTGATATTACTATTTGGGCTTAAAGTCCAAACTACAAAAAAAGTTGAATTGGACCCAAATTCCAGATCAGGCCCAAAACCAACTAATTGGGCCCAAGGGTCAGGCCCATAGACCAACCAAGCCCACGAAGCCCACCTGAGAACTCTATAAATAGAGAAGTTCTCTTCATTTATAAGGGCAACATTTTCTACACTCAGAAGACCCAGAGAGAATTCACCAACAAGCAGGGGACTCCCAAAACTCCTGAAGCTGCACTCCTATAAGGTAGAAGACTTTTGAAGACACAAATACTCTTCCAAAGCTTCTACTTCAAGAACATTCGGTGTTTTCCTTCTCTAAGTCAAGCATATTCACACAACTGAGAGAGAATCAGAGGATCAAGTATTAGAGATCGAACCACATCACATCTAATTAACTCCCACATCAACACCAACTCAAGTTCAACTCCACGATACACGTTTCTCTAGAAACCTCGTGTGAACAGATACGACCTCACTAAATTTGAGTCAAAATTATATTCTCAAATAAGTTTTTTTTTTTCATTACATGAACTTTTTTTATATATGGTATCTTTTTTTATTTTTTACTTTTGTTCTTTACGACATTTTCTAATAGGGGAATGAAAAAAAAAATCTCTAGCCCAATATAATTTTTAGGGTAATTACAATTGGTAGCAATTTTATGAATAATAATCAAGTATGTAACATCATTTAAAAAAATTACAAATATAGACAAGTCTATCAACGATAGACTTCTATCATTAATAGACTTCCAAGTTGCTTGATAAATTTTTACCAGTGATATGGTCTATCACTGATAGACTCCTACCAATAATATGGCCTATCAACTATTTAAATTTAGTCATATTTGCAATTTTTTTTTTTTACATTATGTTATATCTCTACTACTACTTTGGGCTGATGTCTATATTTGTGACTGTTCCATATTTTGAGGACACATGTAAGATTTCTAACATTTAAATACTTGGCTATTCTTTTTGGGTGGATATAGAGTTCCTGGACGTTGTTTAATGATATTGTCGGATAGCGGTATTCAAAAAACTCGATGACCCGAAAAAATCGATCAACCCAACCCAAATCGTTCAGTTTGGGTTGGGTTGGGTTCAAATAAATGAAAATTTTATGGGTTGGGTTGTTCATGGATTCACCTAATATAGCCCGAACCAACACGAATTTATTATTAACTTTAAAATATATTTTTTTTGTTACTTATATCACAAATATTTATACATATATTGATTTTAATTTTATTTAGTTTCAATATATTTTTTTTAATAATTTATTCTTCAACAACTCTTAAAATAGTTTCTTTGTCCCTTTAGAAAGAAAATTTTCAACATATAAATTGAAATTGAATTGTTAATCTTAATTCAATATATGAAAATAATTAAATTAGATTTTTTACATATTTACTTTTTGCTTATTTTTAGACCAAAATTTTAAATAAATGACCCGATTAACCTGAACCAACCTAACCCAAATATTTCATGGTTAGGTTGGGTTGGGTTCATTTTTTAATAAGGATTATTTGGATAGAAGAAATTTACAAACCGAACAATTGGGTTGGGTCTAAAAAGTTAACTCAACCCAACCCAGCCAATGAACACCCCTATTGTCAGATGTGCATAATTATATACTTTTATATTTGGAGAATCACATTTTCTTATTCTTTTTGAGGTCAATTTAGATTGACTTAATAATAATAATAATAATAATAATATATTTTTAAAAAACTCATTTTTATTTAAATATTTTTTATAAAAATATATTAAAATACACTTGAAAAGTTATTTTGAGTGCCAAACACTCTAACTTCTTCCAAAATGATTTATTTTTTAAATTAAGTACTTGAAAATGTAATCTAAACACACCCTTAATTGTGAGTATAATATTTATAATGATGCATTTTAAATGTTATGTTTTTGTTGTTAATTTAATTCTATATCATATCTATGGTAGGGGCATTATTGTCTTTATATGCATGAATATTGTTGGTTATAATTTTGAAGGACCCATTTGTAATTAAAAATAAAATGTTTTTCTTTGTGTCTATTGATGGACAAGTTCGGTTCATATCTATCGATAAAGTCAGTCGTTGTTGTAATCTTATTAGCTCATAATAAGATTAGCCATAATGATGTTGTTTTGTTCGTAACGTGCGTCTTAAAACCAAATTAAATTGTTGTTGAGTTTTAGAATTATGTGGCCAAATATTTGATTTATAAAGAATTTCCAAGGACAAAAAGTTTAAGGTATGTGTTGGATGTTGGAATAGTTTACTACATGTTCATTTGAAACTCTTCTTTTAAGGTTGCTATATGTTTGGATAGAAAACCATATAATGTCATTTTCAATTTATTTCAAGCAATTGCATCTAAATTGAATTATTATGTTTTGGTATGTGATCGTTTGAATTTTTTTCTTCATCAATAATATCATATATCAATGTGTTTATATACATACATACATATATATATATATATATATATATATGTAGTTCTTAAAATTTGAAAAATATATAATAGGTCATTTTTTTTGTGTGTGTAAAGGAGCAAAAAAGAGTGTTTAGAAGTTTTCAATTTCTCGAGGTAAATCATAGTAGGAAAAGGAAAGAAAAAAAAAAATACTTGTTTAGTTAGAAACTAATATGCATAAAGAATATATTTTGCACCACTCAATTCTTTGAGCATAGTACTTGAACAGTCAATCTTGCAGACAAATTGGTAGCATCATCTAATCCGAAAGACTTTGCAGATACATCAATTGAACAATTTTTCATGCCAATGCAAGTCTTTTCCACTAAAATAGCGTTGTTTGTCACATCCCATGAGCTTTGTTTGAATGAACATTTTCTCTCTGAATTTTCATAGTTAAAAAATTGGACTTCAAAGATGATATGCCCTCCTTGACAAGACAACTCTAACATGCTTCTTTCACTAGCATCTCCATATATGGTTCCTATAGTGATGATTTGAACTGAGACTTGTTGAGGATTTCCACTAATTTCTTCAAACAAAACTGACGTATTTCTGTTATCTGATAAAAACGATCTTGGAATGTGATACCATCATTGGGAAGAATTCCCATAATTTCCAATGAATTTACTGGGGTCATATGCACCTCTATAGTCGCAAGTTGCATTGCAACTATCATTGCCAACAATGAAAGAAGGCCAAAATCGGCCTATGCTTTGCCCATTTACCCAAATCTGACCTTTTCCCATTCCTTGCATGTCCAATGCTATAGAGTCAATTCCAGAAGGTGTCTTAGAGCTTGTTTTGTACCATGTCATTCTCCTCCCAATATTTTTTTTTATTATTATTTAATGTGCTCCAATTTGTTCTCTGTGAGAACATCGGGTAGTAAAGTTGCTTCATTTCTCCATTTAATCCAACCTTATAAGACCATAAATTTGATGAGAAATCAGTTGTGAAATTCCCATCTCCAATTAGATAAATGGGACCTTCATCAATTCCAGTTAGCACTGTGTCATAAATGATGGGATAAGGAAACACGTAACGGACGTAATCAGAATTAATGAGCATTCTAATTATATTTAATTTGAGTTCTAAAAGCATGGAAAAACAGTTTTCCAGAAGAGGGTTTCAAGTAACTCATATCTTTGAAGAATTCCTCCAATTCCAAGCTATTCTTCATGATTTCAACTCTAAATCTTCAGTGAACCACTAAGAGATCTTCTCTACTATTCTCAATCTTAAATTTGAGCAGTGGAACTCAAGATTGAAGTGAATTTAGTGATGAAGTTTTGAGAGTTTTAGGTGAAGAAGATGAACATAGCAGAAAACCTTTTTCAGCTGCAAGATCAACTTCTTCTTCACAAATTAGAGAGCTTTTATCTCAGATTCACATGTAAGCACTGAACGCAAATCCAATTGACACTTCAATTGGATAAAGATAATGGGCTAGGATTAAGGAGGATAATCCACCTCCTACTACAATTTTTGTGGAAAAAACCACTAAGTTTGTAATTTCCATTTATTTTTCTTTAATTTTAATTAATTATCAAATAACTAAAATCAAATAATATTTCAATTTCTGAAATTGAAATTAAAATGAAAATTAATTTTGAATTTTAATTAATTAAACAAATTTAATTAATTAAATTTAATATCAAATGTTAAATTAATTATACATCTAATTTCAAACATGGATCCTATTCTTGTAATTAATATCTAAATCAATATTTAAATATTATAAACTCTCCAATTTTATTTAATTTTGAAAAGTTGGACATTAATTAATTATATCGAATATAATTATACAAACCCTAAATTTGAATTTGAACTTATTCAAATTCAAACCCTAATTTCAGTTTGAAATTCAATTTGAATACTTCAAATTGATATCATTCCAAATTCACTCAATTTATTAATTCAAAATGTTCATGTTTTACGAGCTAGTAGAGGGACCTTATGGACTTATAGATCATGAGCTTCAATGATTTAAGATTAATTGGCTAAAACTCTTTAGACAAAATTAATCCATATTCGTTAACTATCAAGTCACACCACTATAGTTTGATAGTTGCACTCTCCTCACTGTAGATATATTTGTGTCTATTTGATTTAACCATAATCAGCAAGTCGACCCTTTATAGGTTATTCATAATACAGGTTGGGTCAATATGTTGTTTTATCCCTGATATTACATCTTGCTTCTTAAGTTCCATTGATCCTCTAATGAACAATTAGTTTGTGATCCAATCACTAAACCGGATCCCTCTCGGACCAATGAAAGGGTGAGCCCTAAGTTCAAAATCTGGATTCAGTACTTAAGAGAACAACTTTTCTCCTATCCCTAAATTGGGTAGGCGTGAATTCCATCTTGCACCCTATATCCCCAACTATCTACCCGATCTTACTCCTGAAATGGGAGGCTTATCTAACCGGCACTGTTGACCAAACCCTCACCTATGTAAATCTAAAGATAATCCCGAATAAACAGGAGTTCATAATTAGCTCAAGATTAAGATCGAGTTACCTAGGTCATCTAAGCGAAAATAGTCAATCTTAAACAATAAACAACATTATAAAGTAAGAGTGACTTATTTCTTGATCCGATCTTATGCAAACTCATTGCATAGGACACCCCCACTCCTCATGTCAATACATGAACGAATCAGGATCACTTCATTTGTAGCACCTTTATAACAAATTGTAATAATTACATAGTGAGCCGCATCCAGTAGTGTTACCAGAATAAGACACCCAACTTTTTTTCTATACTATAGATCATTTTGACTATTTACTCGAACCTGATCCACTTTTATGTTTGGATAAAGTTCAAGTATTCATATAATGGTCATGGATCTTAGTTTATTGGATTTAGACTTTATAAGTGCAATTTATAGATTCAATAACAACTTTATTGAAGTAATGTTGAATAATATCTTTATTGCCAATAGAATATGTTTACTCTACAAACTGCAAGTTTTAGGACATACAACCCAACAATAAAATGTATCGTAATTTTCCAGTCCTACTATGGCACTCAAAAGGATTATGGTATTGGTTCCTGCTTTTAATAGAATAGGTTTCTCAAATATAAAACTTTGTCCATTGCTTCCCCATTGCGGCCCAATATATCTTTTATTCGCAAAGACATGAAGCACATGATCTTTTGTGAATACTTGGAGAGTACATTTTGAAGTGAAAATGTTGCATTGATGTCAACATTCGTTATGTACCATAGATAGTCGCTGAATCAACAGTGGTTACTTTTTGCTCAAAAAGAAGGTTTGCCTTAAATGTACCATTTCCTTGTAGAGCATCTCATATGGGCTCCAGAGCCAAACCCACGAGAGTCGTTCATTTTCCTTCTCATTCTGCACTTCCACATACATAGATGTTTGAGAATTGATCTTTGAAGTGTTGAAAACCTCATTGTTGTAACGTAAACTTGAGACTTTCCTTGGATTATTTGCTCTTATCACATATTGTAGGATGTTGGATTTAAATTATTGTTGTTCCATTGTTGAAGAAAAATGGCAGAGTTTTTGGTTGAAGTTGTCTTTGATAATTTTGGAATTTATTAATAAAGAAAAAAAAGGAAAGGAAATAAAGAAAAAAAAAAATGAAAGGAAATGGGAACCCATTCGGTGCTTAATGGTATAAAGTGAGAACTCACCACCGCTTAACTCATTTCAGCCCATTTCTCCATCATTTTCCATCATATTTTCAGAGCATTTTGAGAGAGAGGGTGAAGGAAGAGGAAGAAGAAGCTTGTTGCAGGTTGGAGGTTGAAGAGGGGAGGAAAAAGTTCATGCAAGTGCAACCATAGAAGAATCTAGGTTCAACCTGCCTGTCTCTGGTTTTTAAGTCGATTTGAGCTATACAAGAAGAAATAAGAGGTAAGGCCTGACTTCCTTGAAAGTTAATCCATTTTAAATTTCATGAAGGAAGCTTGAGCTGAATCTGATGTTAAGTTAATGGTTTTTTAAAAGGAAAACAGAGTACAAAATTTTCATGCAAATCAAAAGGATTTCTGGTTTTTCAAACATTCTGAGGCGTACATGTTGAATTAGAAGCTAAATTAGGTATGGTTGGAAATATTATTCAATTTCCTATAACTTATATGAAGAATTTATGAGCCAAAAAGGACTAGAAGTAGGTTTAATTTTAGGAGAAAAGTAAAGAGTAGTAGAGAAGCATGAATCTATATTTACTGTGTCTGAAGGATTTCTAGACAAATCCGTTAGGAATCTCATTTTTATTCCTTCAAGTAAGTTGTAGAGGGTTCCAAAATAAAGAGTTTGATATATAGTACATTAATTTTGGTCAAGTATTGAGGAAGCTATAAGTATTGGAATTTAGAATATTGAATCTGAAAAATCTGAAAAAAAAAAAAAAAAGTGTGAAGTATGATTTTATTTCTAGAATTTAGAATTCATGAGCATGGAAAGACAAGACAATTTATAGTTTTGATACTTGGTTTTGGTTTATTTGGTAGACCAAGAGAAAATAGGTCGAGTCTACAGACCAGGAAACTAGCCAAGACTGTGAGTGACAAAACGAATTTCGAAAATGATTTCTAAACTGTAATTTATACTTAAATGGTTTACATACTTGAATATGAACTTATGAATGATATATGATTTCTATGAATGGTTTCAAGCATAAGTAAACTTAGATTTTCTAATGAGGTTTATATACGAGCACGTATATTGAATTCTTGAAAAGTAGTTGAAACAATATCATTTAAAGTAAAGTATATATTAGCAAGTACTGTTAAAAGATTTTTCAGTTTTTCACGAGCAAGCTGAGTAAGCTTGAGTTTTACGAAAGATAAAGATAAACAGACATGTTTTAATATTTTCATGTGATTTTCTGAGACTTTTATTGATTACATGACTGAGATATTGAGCCCGAGGCTATATGGTACCGTGTGCACACAGGTTATATTCCGTTGTTGACGTTGAGTGTACTCCGTGACAACGATGCTGTCGTGAGTGCTGGACGGGCCCCACTACGACAAAGATGATGGGAGTGCTGGGTAGGCCCCACTACATCGTAGAGCTAGTAAACGTTGGTTGTACTGGGCGTGCCCTACACAATGTTGATTTGTCATGTTAGTTAAAATGTTTTATATACTTGATATGCCTTGCTAGATTTTAATGACGTACTTGCGGAATATTTGAGAAAGCTTTTAGCATTACACGTTTATGTTTAATGCTTTGATTGAATAGATTCATACGTTTAAAGGTTTATCACGTGTTCTAATTTGCAGATTTATAGTTTTAAATTTAGTCACTCACTGGGCTTCGTATCTCACTCTTTGAAAATGTTTTCCCACTTTTCAGGTAGAGATCGAGCTCCCAGTGCCTGATAACTGCCAAATCTGTTTTCTGCTAAAAGCTTCCAGATCAAGCTCCATACGTGGGTGGAGTTGTACATTGTGTCTGTTTGTATTGTAAATGTCCTTGTAAGAACTGGATAGTTTATGGCTATGTAAGCATTAGATGTCGTGGTTGTGTAAACCCCAGTTGGATATGTTCTTGGTTGTGATATCTCTATCAGGTTATTTTCCAAACCGAGTTATGTCAGGATTGCACTTCATGTGTGTCTAAAGGTTTTCAGGGGTTCCGCTATGTTGTGTTACATGTAAAGTATTTTATATCTAAGATTAGTAGATTTATCAGGTTCAACGATTCAGCAGGGTCAATAGGTATCGTTAGAGGAGGACTATGTCTGTTCGCTTCACGATCTCTCCCTGACTAAATTAGCAGATAGTTTGGGAGGGGATGTGACAGTAACTGTCAAGAATGCTCACAAACTAAACTGGTACAAAATACTTTCCATTTGCTTGCAAATTTATGGTAGCATCATTTCTACCATCTGTGTTGCTAAAAAAGAAAAACCTTTCCTTTGTTGTTGGGTTAGAGAATTTTGCTAAAGTTACAAAGCTACTAAATTTTTTGTTAGAGCGGGTGCCATTAGTGAGGATCTTCTCTCCCATTTTGATGGATGCATGGAGTTGTTTGAGATGTCCCCATTTAGATTGATTCAAGTTTCCATATTCATCAAATAGGGCATTGTAATTGTAAGATGTAGTGATGAATGGACCGCTTGATGTTCTTCCAAAGTTGGTGCCTGCATGATACATGTAATAATTGTTAAACACGTTACTAGATTGGAAAAATCTTGCCACAAAAAAAAACTACATCTTCTACACTTCTATAAGGGTATTTGTCGCCCCATTTCTTGAACCATCTCACCCAATTTTCAGTAAACATCTCTGGGCTCTTGGGATTGTTAGGACTAAAATTATCACAATAAAATTCATTGCATGTATTAATGATAGGGCATTACTTTGTTGGCACATGATCCATGGAACACCAATATTGAAAGATTCAGCCATTTGAGTGCACCAATTGATATATGTTTTTCCTGCATTTCCATATGGTGTCATCACATTTCCATACTCGAGCTAAGATTATTGGCCCTCCTTTTGATGCAAATAAGTTGGTTTGTTTACACATATTCGCTATCTTTATTGTGAAAGTTTGCATTTCATTTTTATAAACTTGATTGTCAGTTCGAAGTTGGATTACCGACATATTGTGCAACCATATTGGAGGGTTTCCGTAGTTCCACTCGGCACACACATAAGGGTCAATCCTCATCACGACATATAGCCTGACTTCTTGAACAAGCTGGAAGAATTTGATAAAATTTAGATTCTAGAGAAATCGTATTTTCGTCGTTGAGGTTTGTGACAATCCCAAAATATGTATGTCTCGATTGCATCAAGTCCACCATCTTTGCTTTTTGAATAAGATCAGGCCACGTTGCGTCAGTGCTGCATGGATAATGAATTGAACCTGAGAAGATAATACGTCATTCACCATTGATAATTATGACACTTGAATCATAGGAGACACTATCTCCTGTACATAAGGAAAAACAAGCTAAAGTTGCAACGAGGGAAGAACAAGCCCTTGAAAGTTAAACATCTTTGAATATATAACTATATGTTTGGTTTATTCATTTGTCTTGATCAATGTATATAGGGAAACATTGTGACAATGTGAGAATTCTTTCCAATCTACTCTTAGCCGTTGGACTACAAAAATAGAAAAAAGGTTAATAAATTAATTGACATTACTTTATATATATGGGTTGCTTCCTCTATTGCAATTTCTTCTTCCATTGCCAATCTGAAAAACCATCCGTCAAAAGATTTATTCGAATATTTTAATTAAGAAAAGTGATACATAGTATGGATTAAAAGAATAGAACTTTCAAATTACAAAGGATAAGATTGCCCGTTGTTCGGTTATCTTTTTCACTTTTGCTTCTTCCACTTCCGATTTAACAATATAATTTTGTCTAAACATCTATCCAAATTTTAAACCAAATACATTAATTGAAATTATGAAAAAAAAATCTTGTGTTTTGTTTCATTTTAGTGGAGAAATGAGTATATGGCGGAAAGAAAGGTTGTCAAGGCCTTCGATCGATTGAATACATTTATAATACTAATCAATACTACCTATACTATTGAATAACACAAGTGGAAAAATTGGATTGATCCACAGGGAAGCATGAAGATTAGTTTCTCAAAGCTAATTCTTTAGTTAAAATGGTGGGAGAAGGTTGGAAATGGAAAATGCGATAAACAAGTTAAAGTAAAACCAATTGATCCTTTGAAGAGTAAACTAATAAGATGTTTAGTTAAAGGAAGAGGAATCTCCAAATTGTAAGTATGATCTTAAGATATTGCTCAATCTACTCAAAGACATGCCAACTTAACTGGTATTGCTGGATTAGGCATCTTAGGTTATAAATTAAGATTCACATCTTAAACTATGTTAATTAACCAAGACTGTAATGCATCCAAGAATTAATCTAAATGTATGTATTAAGTTCTAGGGTTAAATCATGGCGTTTAGCTAACGAAAGTATTGGTTAATTAATCGATTTGTCCTTTATCTCTAAGTCACTCAAGACAACTATATGACGTTTGCATGCTATGGCTTATATAACGAAAGTATCGGTAATGCCATCAAAAGCCACATATGCATGCTATGGCCTATGGCAACCAACATATAACAATTACGGGTATATGTTAAGTTTCTAATTATTAGCATGCTCAAATGATTTGGTTTGTCTCTCCTAACCATTCAAAAATCTAAAAGATGAAATTAAGAGATAAAGATGTTGAGAGATAGAAATATATGCATTAAAACTTAGAATCCTTATATAGATACAAATTGGGTACATCCAAATTTAAGAACTAAAATAAAACTAAGCAAGATACATATCTTAAAAGAAGTAATTGAGACATGTAAACATCGAGCATATTTACAATCCAAAGAAATCAGACTAAAACTAAAGAAAAGGTGAAAAGAGTGAAGAAAAACTAGAATATGCTCTAAAGCTTGGAGTAGAACCTCTCTCATTCTATACATGCTTTCAAACCCCAAAAAATGAAGAATATTTATAATGGGAGGCGGCGGCGTTGCATCTCTATGTGCTCTTATCTGCAATGTTGCAAGAGTGGGTGTGATGGCATTGTGGTGCCACAAGGCAGCACTGTTGCACATATGAACTTTTGCCTTAAGCGCCGTAGGTTGGCGGCCTGCCTTCTATGGGGGAAACATGTCCTTTTGGCCCTCTTTTGGTGCTTGTTGCTTCGTTTTGATTCGTTTTATATCTAAAATATTCGGATGCCACATTTTCTGGATTACCCGTATAAGAGCACATATAAACATTAAATAGACAAGAACTAACCCGATTTAAGTCGGAAAAGATAGCTCCTTTAGGGAGTTGCTAGAATCTTATTTTATTATTTTGAAGACAGTTTACACAAAAAATTAAAATGAACAAATGAAGAGGGATTGACAATTGTGTTAGTTAACTTAAAGAGGTTGTTTAAAGAGTGGCTAGACAAAGAATTTGGAAAGTGAGAGAAAGAGGAGGAAGAAATTATCTAATCACATATGGAGTATTTTCCATCATAGCTACTTACGGTAAGGGTCCATTTCAAATTTTGTGAAAGTTTGATCGACCAGATGTGTATGAATCATAAATATGCTATTTAGTGTAGTCTTAGTATAAGAATACGTTGTCAGTAAGTAATAAACTTGTGAGTATTCCAAGTATGGTATCTCATGAGACTAGATTATATTTAGTTTTTGTTAAAAACAGTGCAGACAACGAAATTAATGGTAATCAGTTAAAATCAATGATGATTGATTGGGTGTTGAATGAAAACAACAAATACTAGTTTATAAACAGGGATTACAGTCTAGTTTCAACCAAAAAAGACAGTCTTGGGCTATGCAGCCATAACACATTGACAGTGACTCAATATGGATAAAAAACTTCTCCAATTCGATCTTGTATGAAGTTCCTATAAGAGCCTAAGTAGCTAATCCTAAATCTCTATGGTTAGCTCAATTTAAAATTATTTTCATATAATTTCTATATCCTATGGTGTACCTTATCTCTAAGATTACATGACCAATCCTATCTCTAAGCTTCTAGTTCCATATTCATTTGTGAAATTACTTTTTATCTTAATCTTCTCAACATTAAAACTCCACTATTATGTTAAATTGGCCAATGTAACTTAACAAATCAACATTAAACTCAATAAATGATATGTATGAGTCAAATTGACATAATGAATTAACTTTTGCTCAAGTCATAAGATCTTAGGATATCCACATGTTCATAAGTAAGAAAGAATGAATATATTCCATAAACTCTAAAGTCATAGTTATAATATCAACGTCCAAAGAATAAAGAAATAGGAAATTAAAAAGTGAAAAATGAAAAATGAACTAAGTTGGAAAATACAGAAAAGTAAATACTTGAAGCAATCTCATACTCTCTAAGACGGATTCACCTTTCCCAAAGTTTAATCCTCTCTCTAAACACGTTCTAACATGATAAAAATGATCTAGACCTAGGGTTCTTCACAAGAATTCTTGTTCACGAAGAAATTTTGGATGGAATGGTGAGATTTGTCCTTGAAATTTCTCAATCTCGACCCAAATCACCCAAAAATAATTCTCTTAAAAGGGTGATCCTTGGGCATACGGAAATATTTTGTGCTATTTCTAAACATTACGAAAAGTTCACTTCTTAATCCAATAAATATTTTAAAAATCAATAACCCAACCGGACCGATTCGGTTGGATCGATCATTGTTGTTGGTTCGGTTTTGGGTTCAACCTTTTTTCCTATGAATTGGCCGTTCATTATCCAATAAGCCAAATAGAACTGTGGCAATTGGCAATTGGCAATCAATTTTCTTTTTCGAAAAATTCTTTTGCCCAATCATTTGTGTGCATCGGGAAATTGCATGAGGAATCAGCGGTGTTGAATCAACATCCAGAAGCAATCAAAGGGTCGAAATTGGATTTGCGAATTGTTCATCATGTAAGAGAGAGAAACCCCAGTACGTTTCTCTCTCTGAGAGAGGAGTTCGTGTGTGTATGTGTGTGTGTAATTTCGTTGACGTCAAAACGACAAACCCATCGAGTGCATCGGAGAACCCATCTTTGGAACTTGCTTTGCTTTGCCCCCACCGCCCCCTTCTCAACGGATTTCGTTTCGATTTCAAAAACTTCCTTGCGATTCCTGCTGTATTAGCTTTTGATCTCTGGGGTAAGTGCTTCTGTTTTGCCCCTTTTAAGATTTTGGGCTCTTCTTTTCTTAATTTCCGACTCTGGGTTGAATTTTTCTTGGCTGCTTTCGTGTTGTTTGTCTATTTGTATCGAATTCTAGAGATATTAGAACGAGCTTTTAATGATTGTATGATTTATGATTTGGTCATGAAATTCTGTGTAATTGAGTTTTTTTTTTTTTTTTTTTTTTTTTAATTTTTTTTTTTATTGGATATATGTTTTTCTCTACTGCAGAGTGCAGAGTGACTGGAAGAGGGTCGCTTCCGAAGTTATGTCATCATCTTATCCAGTTCTTCCTAAGCCATTTGAAGAGAAATATCCCAAATTGCCTCTTTCTTTTCAGGGTTCCTCACAAAGTGAAGCCATGAGACATCCAATCCCCAGACAGGCTCCTCCATTAGTTTCTAACAGTGGCACTGTTGGTCATTTGTTTTCATCATCTTCTGGATTTCGAAACAATTTTCCAATGATGCAACCTTTGTCTCAGGAGAGAAATGCCCAGTTTTTTCCCTTTGTTTCTCGGTCTGCTAATGACGAATTGTTGTTGCCTCCTCGCAGTTCTTCTCATCCAGAAGTACAATCCACAATGATGACTAGTAACTTGAATGAAAACAATGCATCTTGGAGTGCAGATACACTTCAGGATTTTCTTGATTTTTCTGAGAATGTTCCTGACCAGAATGGTCAAGAGCAAAGCATGGCCAGTGTCCTAATGTCGGATGACCAAGCTAAGAGGAATGATTGGCCTGATTGGGCTGATCAGTTTATTTCTGTTGATGATGCTTTGGAGCCAAATTGGAGTGAAATTTTTTCTGATGCTAATACAGGAGACCCTAAACCAGAGGTTGGTTCATTGATTAATCCTTTTATGAAACATTAAGATCTTTTTATGCCGTATCATCCTCTTCCGTAATGTATTGCACTTTGTGGGTATGTTCACTCAACAAAAAAAAGGTCAGATTCTACATATAGAATGTATGGGGCTTCAAAAGGAAGGATGGAATGGAATAAAAAAAAGGAAAGAAAGAGATGGAACAATAAGTAAATCAAATGACTTAGAAGCGTCTACATTCAAAATGAATGAAAATGTGACTAGACTGGTTCTAATCATTCTTTTGGACTTAATTTGGGGAGGGGGGCGTATTCTTAAGCAAAGAAAGGATTGAATTCTGAGCCGTATGAGATGAAAATCTGACGTGCAGTTTTATCAAAGCCCATAAAGTTTATTTGGCAAGCTTGACCTCTAGTTTTAGTCCACAGCCTCTGAAGTTGAGTTGCATGCTTGAATGATTAGACTTTTTGATATGATGTGCGCAAGACTTGTTTTTAATGCTTGTCTGCCTTCTTGGTGACAGATGACTATGAAGTGATTTGTCTTCTGTACTAGATACCTATTTGTTTAAAAAATGATCAGATTTTTTAAATAAGTTCCTAGTACTGTATTGGTTCTTTAAGTTTTAGAGTTTCTTGAACTTGTCTTTCATAAACTTAACAACGGACAAAACTGGAGATTTCTAGAACATGCTTAGTCTTTAAGAATGAAGATTATTCTTGTTTACTTGGCTGTAAATATAGCTTCATTGCCAATGCCGCCACAGTTGCACTTGTGTGCACGTGTACTTTCATAATACAATTACTGGCAGTGAGTGTTTAAAGAATATGTTGCATACATGGAATCTCATATACATGGTAGAACATTGCCAGGCAGGTTAACTTATAATTTAGAATGTTAGTTCATAGACTTGATGATGGTGTATATTTAGTCCCCCAACTTAATAAAGTTTCAATTATATCACTAAACTTTGAATTGTAATTCTATGCGGTCCCTGTTAAAATATTATCAGCTAATTAGACATGATATTGTAGATAAGTGGTGGAGGTGGATAGCTTGGGAAAACGAAGTGGCATTGTTCAACGTCCCCCTCTTTTTGAAGCAACATGTCCAAGTTTTCCTTATAGTGTCACTCTATTATGTCAGCTTCCACTTTTTTCGTTATTTTTCTACCATCATGTCATACCAAATCAGCTAACGTTTGTTCAGTAGACTTTTCATTTCATCAGTTAGTAAATGGTGTTAGCGACAAGGATATTTGTTTTACCCGTTTGCAATCTTCTTTCTTCAAATCCTCCTTATTTTGTTAATAAACACGACCTTGAATCACCGAGGCTTTTCCCCGAAGTTCATCTATACTCCAGATGTCTGTTTGAGTTTTGAATTTTGAGATTTATTTCCTTTTTTTCTTTTGCAAATTTTACAGGTGCTAAAATCGTCATCAGCTGATTTCCATGCTCCACAGAACCAAACAAATCAAGTTGACTCTGTACCTACAGCAGAGTTTCATTCAGTTTCTAATTCACTCTCAACATCAACAACCCGACCTCGGATGCGATGGACTCCAGAGCTTCATGAGGCATTTGTAGAAGCAGTCAATAAACTTGGTGGCAGCGAAAGTATATTACTTTCTTTGATATGTGTTTACTTATATTTAAGAACGCCTGAAATGTAGCAAATACTTCTCTATAATTGACTTTAAAGTTTAATGGCCAGATGCAACTCCAAAGGGTGTCTTAAAGCTCATGAATGTCGAAAGCCTCACCATTTATCATGTGAAAAGCCACTTACAGGTACTCTGCATTTTTTCAATTCTCATACGGTTTTCACCCAGCATGCTTATTTCTAATGTATTGCTTTATTATCATTCAAATGTCAGAAATATAGAACCGCCAGATATAAACCGGAGTCATCAGAAGGTAGTGGTGACTGTTTCCCTTCTCCTTTTTTGTTTACAATGTTACTTTCTTTGTCATCATTGTCATATCATTGTTGTTCATAAAACCATCTTGGCCATCAATCAATATCAACCCTCTTAGTAGTTTTTCAGAAATTGGTTTCATATGCATTTTCATTGTTCTCGGACATCAAGTGATAATGGATTTTATTACATGTGAAGAATATGTGGCACCTCTTTTCAGTTTCTTTTATCCTCTCTTCTGAGGGCCTTTGATGAAAAAGCAGTCTAATAGATGGTTGATTAATTTTTTTTCTCTGTCCAGGATCTTCAGGGAAAAAAGTGAATCCTATCGAGGAAATGAAAACTCTTGACTTGAAAACGTAAGTAATCCTTTTCCTTTTCTTTTTTTTTTTGGTTCGTGTGTGTGTGGACTGTGGGTGCATTTTCTTTTTGCTTATTTACTTTCATAGTAGGAGCGTGGAGTTAATCATAAATTTGAAACATTTAGCGTGTATTGTCTTTTCTTTTTCTACTTTTAAAAAACATGCTTTTTAACCAAGTTTTTTTCTTTGTTTTCCTATGTTCAAAACGGGTGTAATTTCCTAACTACATTTTAGAAAGATTATATATATATATATAGCTTTCAAAAACCCTTTTTTAGCTTTCAAAAACTTGCTTTTTCTTAGCCTTACCTCTTGCCTCAGGTTGTACTATGGTTATTTTGTGCATATACGTCTATGTTTTTCATAAAATAAATAAAAAAAATAGAAGTTTTACCTTAGTCTTTTCTTTTTGAAGTTTAATATTCATAAGTGTTCTGTTAAAGTTTTAAATCGAACAAAGTAAACATTGGTAAAGAGATGTTTGTGAGTTTAGTTTTCAAAACAAAAATTTAAGAGAAAAAAACGTTATCAAATGTGCTCTTACTGATTTGCTTAGTGCTTTCGAATTAGCTTAATAGTTGAACAATTTCACTTTCTTGAACTATAATGTGCTAAGATATACTTCATTGACACAAGTACAAATTTAACATGAGAATCTCTCGGACATTGACCAAAGTACTAGTTGTCTGTCTACCTGTACGGACGAGGCAACATTTCTCATCTGCAGCTATCACTTCTTCTTTTAATTTTATTTTATGATACCTGGAGCATACAAATATGCATACTCGAGAAATCTTGAATGTATTGGAATATCATAAAATTTAGAAGAACAGAACTTTTAATCGGGTCTTTAACATATCATCTTCTAAGATAAAACTTAGAAGAGTGACGGTAATATTAGAAGAAAACGTAACTAGTCTAAAACTGGTGGCAGCATCCTAAATTCTTTACATATCTCAATTTTCAGTTCATTACGATGAAACCAGTTTGTGAAAGCCCTCATCCTGATGCCATTAAGGCTGAAAGGCATCTATAATTAATTTCCGTGTCTCTACCTTTGTTTCTTATATGTAATCAAGACAAAGAACAATAGGGTAAATTCTCAAGTTCACCCTTTTGAATAAGTGGTGAATCAGTCAAGTAAAAATGCCCTCATCTTATCACTAAAATATCCAAACCCGACATAAAAGTAACCAGTATCGGACAAACTGAGGTAATTTATTTATTTATTTTAAGTTTAGGATTCCGAATGAAAATCAATAAGTTTGGAGTTAAAATTGAATCTCCAAGGTAGCAGCTATGAGATGTAGTGTAGCTAAAATTGGCTGATAAAAACTCCCAGGTTAATTCAAGATTGTATTGGAAATTTTCACTGAGAAAGTTAAAATGTAAAATCATGAGATCACATACTGAATGTTGTTTGTTTGTTTGTTTTTTTTTTTCTCATAAGGAAACAAGCTTTAGGGGGCATTTTTCACTTCTGATACACTGCACGTGATATTACTTTGTAAATACTGAAATCCTGGGTTTGGAAATTGAAAACTTAAATTAAAATTGTGAACTACTTTTGGGGAATGGTCTTAGTTCTGAACTCTTTTGTTCTATTTATTGACCTAAAATTCAGGAGTATGGGGATAACTGAAGCTTTGCGTTTGCAAATGGAGGTTCAGAAGCGGCTCCATGAACAACTTGAGGTCTGCATTTTGTTTGTTTTTGAAGGTTCATTTACATTTGAGTCCGATTAAAAGGGTAGCTAAGCTAAATTTTATGGATTATGGAATACACCTTAGTCTTGCCCTAGATATGGCTGATAATTTTTGGTGACCTCTGCTTCTTTCCCTCTTCTGCCTCTTCATTGTGTATGTCTCATTTATGCTTTTATCTCCCTCTTTCAATAGGTGATACGAGAAATACAAAAAGAGACAAGATCTAGTGATTATATAGGCACATAACTATTTTGTTTTTGATGTTTTCTTTTATTTAGAATCTTAGTTAAGTGTCAAAGACTCAAAAGTAACAAACTGATTTGAAAGTAGATTAGATTATAGAGAGATAGGTTGGTAAATAACCGTGACCCCCTTTGTGAGGAGGCACCCCTTCTCCCGAAGTTACGGGGCTATTTTGCCGAGTTCCTTAGAGAGAGTTGTCTCGCGCCCCTAGGTATTCTCTACCTACCCACCTCTGTCGGTTTCGGGTACAGGTACCCTTTTGTTGAAGGTTGTTCGAGCTTTTCCTGGGAGTATGGCATGGTTTACTTCAGGGCTAGTTCTTTTTTGGAACCAAAAGCATTATCAAATGAATGGATGATAATTGATAGCTATTTGAACATTCATTCTCTCTTGGTGATTGTTGAGCAGAAATGGATGTTATAGCAATTGACCATGAAAAGAGATCTCTAATCTCAAAGCTAGGCATCATTTGCTCCTCATTCAGTCACAAAGTCTGTTTCATCTCAACTTTATTTCATATATCAGTATGACTTGAGTTCTCTTAAGTATTCTTATTCTGTAAATTTATACAGATTCAAAGGAATTTACAGTTGCGAATCGAAGAACAAGGTAAGTATCTACAGGAGATGTTTGAGCAACAACGAAAGATGGAAAACAAGCTGAAGACCTCATCGTCGATCCTAGAGAAGATGCCTTGTGCTGATGACCAACCCGAATCTTCAGAACAAGGTCGTATTGCAGCTGGTATGAGCACGGAGAAAGCTGAGGGTGCTCGAGAAGATGGTTTGCCTGCTTCAAGCAGGAAGCATAAAGGACATGAAAGCGAAGCGATTGAATCAGGTGAAGGTAACTCTTCTTCCCCAGACGCAAAACGTGCTAAATCAGATGCAACAGCTTTATAGCAAGATGTCTCAGAGCCGAGATGTTCATTGATAGCTCTCTGAAAGCAGTTGGCTTCTTCCTTTGTTGTTAAGGTGGGAAGCCATCTGCCAACTGACTTAGGAGCTCTCCCAACTAATTGTGTATAAGATGATTGGCCTTAATGGATTGTGATCTTCACACTCTCTCCATTTTATGTATAATAAATCTAAATGGCATTGCTTCTTTCCTTCTTGGGTTGGGTTCGACTTCCTTTCGTTCTTTGGACAAAATATTGTTTGCTTTCTCATTTTTAAGGAAATAAATAGTTGTAATTATGAAAAATATATGGTTAAATAATTAGTTGTCTCTAAATTTTAGAGTTAAAGTCTAACTAATCCTTTTGAACTTGAAAAAACATTTAATATTTTCAAAACTTTTATTATTACTATTATTATTATTATTATTTACCAAATAGGTTCTTGAACTTTATAAGTAATCATTAGAACAATTATTTTTGTGTTTAATAGGTCAATGACATATTTGACATTTTTAGAACCACAAAATTGAATGATGCTTATAGGTCTCGTTTGGTGATTATTTTAGCTTTTGGTTTCTAGTTTTTGAAAATTGAACCTATGAACACCTTTTCTACCTCTAGGTTTCTTGTTTTGTTATCTACTTTCTACGTAGATTTTTAAAAATCAAGTCAAATTTTGAAAACTAAAATAAGTAGTTTTTAAAAACTTGTTATTGTTTTAAGAATTTGGCTAAGAATTCAACTATTTTACCTTAAGAAACTTGCAAACCATGGTAAGAAAATAAAAAAAAATAGACTTAATTTTTAAAAACAAAAAACGAAAAGCGAAATGGTTACCAAATGAGACCATAATATTTTAGTTTTTTTTTTAATATCTTGAAAATTTTAGATAACCACACTATTAAATAACTAATCTACCCAAAAATTTAAACTAATGACATCATTGAACACACGACCTCTTAAAGTTCCTATTCTGATACTGTATTAAATAACTGATTAACTCTAAAGATTACATTATTGAATAAAAATAAATTCAATTTATATCGATACTCTAACCAACACAACTAGCAATGCATACAAAACGCACACTAGTCAACTTTATTTTGTGTATTTTGTGCAAAATCTGAATTTTATTAAATTAGTGAGCCACTCTCTCTTTCTGTATCAAGTTTCAATTATATTCGTAAACTCTAGGTCTCTAGGTCAAGTTTCAAACATTGCTTTGTCGTTAAAAAGGTTCATTCTAAACCTTTGACATTGTTTAAAAAATATTTCATTATCTTTCATGTTGAAATGAAGATTTGCGTAATGTGAAATTTGATTGAAAAAAAAAAAAAATACTTAAATGCTTTTTTATAGCCCAAACATCTATGAAATAAAAAATTATCATGTGACAATTTATTTTAAAAAAATTATTATTTCTTTACAGGTAAAAGAAGGAGAATATGAAATTAAGTGTAATGATTACTTGAAAAATAAAGGTTAGCATACTTTACCTATAAAGAAAAACAATAAAGAAAAATGATTCATAAAATAAAGAATTTTAATCTACAATTAAGAAGTCTATCAAGAAAATGTGATATTATATTTTTCCACTATCTTTTACTTATTTGTTTCTCTTTCTCTTCATTAAATTATTTAATTGTCGTCAGCGGATCATGACATAAAACTCCATTTCATCCGTCCTTCATGGCCTAACTACTACTTTTTAAGGGTGATTTTCAACGTTGAGTTGATATAGAATGTTTGGAGTTTTGATTTATGGAGAGTTCTAAAATCTGTATTTGGGAGATAGAGTTGTGTTGTCTGAGTTTATATGCCTGTGTTTGAGTGTACTTCATATGTCAGTGTTATCTGGTTTAGTTTTTTGTACTATAAAATAATTTGTCTGTATGAACACTATTTTTTTAATCTTATAATTCAATTATTGTATCATTTCAGTTTTTTGTATTCAATTATTCTTTTAAATAATTTTTTCTTAGTATTTAAAAAAAAAATCAGTCAAAATTTAAGATTAACCATGAATAGTTAACAAAATACCAACATTTAAAAATACGAAATTTAATGATATTTTCAATCATGACTTGGAAAAGAGTCTAAAAAATAAGAAAAATAAAAAATAAAAAATAAAAAAAATGAGTGAAAGTAGTATTTATAAATTTTTAAAAACTATCGAGAACTAAAGGGTTATGAGTGATCAATTAAATATTTTAGTGAGACATTTAAAAAAGAAATGTTTTGTTTCTGTTTGATTTAGGGATTTCGTTGAGACTTTTCTCGTATATATATTCACAGATGAATTTTCTATTGAGATTTTATAATGGGCTATTGTGATTTTTTTTTATGGACATTAAGCAAATAAAAATAGATAATAAATTATTAATATACTCTATCACAAGACACTGGAGTAAAAAATGATGTATGTAAATTGAAGGTAAAAAATGGGTGCATGAAACTAGATTGAAATACCATAGTTTCTTAATAAAATGGATATAGTGAAAAAAAAATTACACCCAAAATATAATGTAATAAACTCAAGAAAAGAATAAAGAAATAAAAACGTAAGTGGAAGGTAGGAGAGTAGGAGGTGATATGGGAAGTGGGGGTGGAAAAACTGAGAGAGTTATTAAATAAGGGTTAGGACCAAATGGTAATATAGGGGCTATATCATCACCCCACATAGGATATTAGGTCCCCAAACAGGCCTTTAAACATCTTTTTTCCCCGCCCCATTTAAAAAAAGATTAATAGTTCACAGAGATGAAAAATATTATTTTACTAAAATCTTCAAATTATATAACTCCATTATAAGTTTGTAATTAAAGATCGAACACATTTACTAGAAAAGAAATGGTTTTCATAAAATCAGTTTCATTTAAATACTTTTGATAAAAAACTGATTTTTTTTTATATACAAATTTGTTTGATGACTATTTTATTAATTACTATTTACCATTCCCCATGTGCATACTTTTTCTTGATCTTTAACCACTCATCTAACAAACCTGCTCATGAAAGTTTATCCTAACAAGTGGCAACAGTAAGAGATTAAAAAACATTATTAAAACCCCTCTATGCACTTTATTTTTTATTGAAAGAAAAATATTAATCATCCTCTAAATTATTAAATATCATTTAATCCAACTAATTGAGACTTTTAAAGTGCTTATCTTAACTTCTTTAGGATGAAAGTTACATTTTTCACACCATTCTTCTATATTATAATCTATCAAAAAGCTATCGACAAAGTGCACATATTATAAAGTTAATCAATCTAAGCATAACTTAGTAGCTAAAACACCTTTTACAATTCTAAAGGTCAATGATACGAAGTTCCGTCCCACAATTATTGAAGGATAAAAAAAAAAGAAGAAAAACATAAAATTTTCATTAGGCGAATCTCGTTTGGCCTTCTCGAACCCAGTAGAGTTCAAATCTCCAGTGGACCTTTGTTAGAAATAGAAAACAAAGTATTAACTCTTACAATGTCACCACAAATCTCAGACAACTCAAAGAAAAGGTATTTCTATTTTTCAACTTACACAATTCATTAAGTATTTGTAAAGTTAACAGAACAGAACAGAACAAAGCAAAGACTGCTCTTCCAACAAAACCCATTACCAAAAATCTGGTTGCAAGAACAAGAAGAATAACCCCAAATCCTTGGTCCAAAGACACCCATTTAGAGAAAACTCTAATTCATTTCCTTGTTCAAAACAATATTCCTTTCCAGTCATATATTCTACAAGCAAAAATTTTATGGCATTAACTCAAAGCTTTCTTTCTATTCCTTTGAAAAGATTACCACCAAACAATTGTCTCACATTGGGACAAGAGAAAAGAGCTGAGACATTTTCTTCCTCAAGTAGTTGAGTCAAAAAGAAATCTGATGCATGGAATTCCACATGCCAGCTTATGTAAATAAACCTTTAAGCAGTTTGATTTGGGTTACTTTCACCCTACCTCGAAACCAAACTGACACGGACCAAGCTAAAAGCTCAACTGTCAATTTATTTAATTGGAAAAAACAATGGTTTTCCTTAGAACCCAAGGACACCGTTGTACAACCTATAAAACAGATCCTGTTCAATTAAGGTCGAGAGAAAAAACAATGGTTTTCAAAAGTTATAAATCAAATGTTACAGGGAAGAATGTATTCAATTTAAGAAGGGTACCCTATTCGAGTAAACATCAAAGAATACACATTTATCAAAGAAAGAGAAGAGATGGAAGGCAAAGAAATGCGGGCAACACTCTTAATCAAGAAAAATTGGTAATACATTGCAAGTTTTCAGCATACACTACATATTGACTTGAAGGGGAAAAAAATAATATGATCAGATGCATGTAGCAGCATTTGTGCCTTCAGATTGCTTAAGATCAAATCAGAATTCTGCAATGTAATTTAATTATTCCTCCATAGCCACACTCACCTGAGGTGCCGTACTTCCACCTTTGGCGGCTGCGTGTTTTCGATGCCTTTTACTCTTGGCTTTCTTTGCCTTCATCCGCCGTTTTTTCTCATTAGCATCGACCCATATATAGTCTGAGGGTATGAGGAACGGATCAACTTCATCCTTGTGACTGTCACCATCACTTAATTGCCCACCACGACTTCCTCTCATCCATGGAATCCATGAAGAAGAAGATCCTTCTGAATCCTTAACTTTAGCATCCTGGAAATGATCTGGACTGGAAGGAGGAGTTGCAAATTCTTCCACTGGCTGAAGCTCTTCAAACTTTGTGAAAGTAACGAGCACCCTAATTGTTGGGACGATAGGGATGGCAACCTGTATGCAAAAATAATTGTCATTTTATTATCATATGCATTGGATTGATCAAGTAAATAGACATCAATTCTAGACCATCTAATTTGTGTATGTAATCCTCAATTTCCAACACACTTCCAAATCAAGTTATCAGACTTCTGTGTCCCTCTTTATCCCTCTTCTTTGCTAGTGAAATCACAAGTGCTAAAAGTCTATCAAGTTCAAATAATTTACATTTTTGACCAACAATAAGAATTAGGTTCTAAACAAAACATCTTAGAATCTCATACTGTTCCTCAGAAAATTCTAATATTTCTATCCAACAAATAGGCAGACATAAATTTAAGATTGCACACAGTGTGATGCAAAGCCAATAACAGAAAGATGAACCGTGCTTTATTTATTTTTTCCATAAAAACATCCACTTTGAATTCTTTCAAAACACCACCTCTTCTGACGAGTACAAGTTTTCAATCCAATGAAGACATACTTCTCTGTGAAGCAATTGTAATCCCCCTAAGATTAAGACCTCTCTTTTTGACCCCCTCCACAGACAGACAGACAGACAGACAGACACAGAGAGAGAGAAGATGAATAAATCAAAATGATTTTCAGTGTTTTTTTTTTTTTTTTTTTTACTTCTTTTTAAAATTTAAAATTTTATTTCTTTTACTAAAGAAACAATTTCACTGAAAATGAAACAATGAAACAAAAAGGAAGCAACGGCAAGAAGTTTATATTTATATTAGAAAAAGGAAAAAAAGGAAAGGCAAAAGCAAAAACACTCAATAATAACCACTCCAATTGAACAGGATATGAAAATTAGCCGCCGTGACATCATTAAAGAAGAGAGAAATAAATGCCACCAATCTCAGAGTTAACTCAAACAAAGAAAAGCATAAGAACAATTTAGCATGGGGCAAATCAGATAAGTGCCTAGTTTATAGGATTACCTTCACAGGAAATGTGCCAGGAGGCAACTTGGTAGTTAGAAGTTCCCTTAATCTCCTGATAGCCTTTACCTTGTTAGCAAGGATGTCAAGCAAAGGCAGAAGCTCATCAGTTTTTAAAGGGAAATCTTGTGTCAACCACAAGACGGGTCTTAAACTCTTTTTGTACTCACTCTCATTTTTAGATTCAGTAGTGGCTCCTTTCTTCTTCTTTTTCTTACTACTCTTATCTTTTCCCTTCTTGGTATTATCGCCTGTATCTTCAAAAGAAAAATCAGAAGAAATTGGAGGCTCGACTACTTTATGATTGCTACCTTCTGGGGCCGACTTTGAGAATTTCTTCAAGACCTTTGAATCATCTGGCTCATCACTATTACTCCTTGCACTTTTCTTGTTCCAACCAAACCAACTCTTCTTTTCCTTAACAATACCATTGGACTCAAAACTGTCACAGGAACCTATTGATCCATTTTCCTGACGATCAGTTACCCCTTGTTCCTCATACTCAAGATGGGTATCTGAGCTTCCCATACGAAGTGCTGAATCCAACTGCTTTCTCTCCTCACCTGTTAATACATCATCATATTCATCATGCTCACCAACACGGGCTAATCTATCTTCATCATCTGCAGCAAATAGCTCTTCATCAGTCATAGCACCAGGAACCCGCCTTGATTTCACACTCACAATTACATGAAGCATGTCATATATTTTTGCTTTCCAATTTCCAACCACCTCAGTCCTTTCTTGACGTCGCCAATTTAAATGAGGAAGCAACTCAGCCTGAGTTACATCGATGCCTGGTCTATACATATTTGTCCTTGACATTAAATCCACTTCGTGAGCAACTTCAGCATCAGTTGGTTGTGCACCAGCTCCTTCCAGAGCATTTGTAATTTCCTTCTCTTTGTGGGTAAGAATAATCAAAGAACCAGGTGGCAAAGTAATAACTTTATCATCTAATGAGTAGCCTTCTCCAAGAAAGAGAAATGTCTGGTCAGAACGTTGTATTCGAAAACCATCAAAACCAGCAAGGGTCATATCTGCCCGAAGATTGGAACCACGCTTCCAAATACGGTACGTATCGGATGGAGCTATTCGCCCAATAAATGGAATTACAGAGCTCTCAAAATGAAATGTCATTTCCATATAAAAATCACGTATGCGGCCTGCTGAGGCAACAATGCGAGGAAGCCTACGGCACCATTTTGCCCAAGCCAGGGGCTGATAGTATCGTGCAATAATCATAGCTATTGAATCCTCTCTATTGCAAACTGCCTCCTGAAGAGCACTCCAACCATATTCATTCTGAAGGCTCCAATCTGCTCCAGCGGCCATCAAAATCTCTGCAGAAATCGGGTCGCAAAGCCGTACTGCAAGGTGGAGAGGTGTCTCACGTCCTGGGACATCACGTCGATCAATAACAGCAGACACAGCATCAGCTTCTAGCTCTGCTGCAATCGATTCCGTTTCAGTGTTGACCTCACCTGCCTTGGCTAATTGTGGTAGCGTGGAGATAATGAATCTAAGAGCAACATAGTCTCGACGTGCAACTGCTAAATGGGCAGGACTATGAGCATATTTAGAAAATTCCTCCATGTGTTTCCTTATTTCTCAAGGTTACTATCTATTTTATTGCTAAAAGTCTTTCAAGTATGACTTTTTCATCTATCCATATTCCTATTTAATTCACAGGGGAAGACATTCATAGGCATTCTTCCAAATTCGTCCAAGACAACTTGAATCTCCACAATTCTAAAAGCTCAAATTTTGAAGTGCATATAAACTTAATCATCCTATTCCTGTTGTGAAGCTCCATTACCACATGGTGAAGGCAGTCAAGTAAAATCTGTAAGGAACAACAACAATGATTGAATGTTTGCCAAAATTCAAAGACATTGTTTCCACCCCAAAACCCCCATTGCCAAATTTCGACACAATGAAGTCCTCTATAAACAAGAAAATAAGGTCAATTTCAACCAAAACAAAATTCGGCCCATTTTCCCACACCTTCAACAGAATCAAAAGGGCAACTAAGAGAGACCCAGAATCCAGTTTCCCCTCAGCCAAACGTATCCCTAGAGAAAAATCAATCCACCCCCAAAAAAGAAAATTAAAAATAAAAATTGAAGCACCCAACAAACAAGAAAGAAATTTTAGTACCTGGAAACACCTAAGAGGAGTCGAATTGGCGGATTGTTTCAAGTCTTGGGGGTTCCAAGACTTGAAAAAACGAGAAAGAATGTGTTGGTTTTAGGGCGATGGCGTCAAACAAAGAGCAAGGATCGTGACGCCATTAACAAGAGAAAAGACGAATCATGTGAAGAGGGAAAGTGGGTGAGGTTTGGGAATTGGGATTAAGAGAAGAGAAGAGGTTTATGAGAAATGAGAGAGTTGGTGTTGTTGTTGTTTGTGTGATTGTTGATCATATTTCTTTGAATTCGCTCATCATATTCATCGGAAGCGAGTTTACTTCCACCGATTCTTAGGTCCAATTAGCGGTGGCCGGACTCATGTCTTTGCCTCTTCCTTTCATTTTTATTATTTTTTATTATCTTTTTCTCTCAATTATAAATAAATTTAGATTTGATTTAGATTTAATTTTTTATCCTCCAACTTTCAACTTTCAACTTTTTTTTTTTTTTTTTTTTTTTTTTTTTTTTTTCCATTTCAGTCTCAAATCTTTGAAAATGTATATTTTGACCCTCTTCGATTTTTAAAATTATTTTATTTTAATAACCTCTTAAATTTTAAATTTTATTTTATTTTAATCTCTTAAATTTTAAAATATCTTCTTGGACTTAAAAAAAAACCATTTTCATCTTTATATTTATTTTGTTTTTGAAAAATTATATAAATGATATCGTCTTGAGCATGGTATTAAATTTTCGTCGACGTCTCGACGATTTTATTAATATTTCATGTTTCCATGAATTAATATCGACATAAAGGGTGAATCGATATGTCCATTTTATCCTAAAAAATTTATACAAAAAATAATAAAATGTCAATATTATGAATATAATATAAATAATAATCATTTAACTTGTTTAAAAAGCACAAATTATTTATTTATTAATTCAAATATTTTTTATTTTAATAATTTTTCTAGAAATTTTCATCAATATTAATATTTAGTCAATATTTTTATCGACATTTCTATAAAATTGTGACATCTATATTTCTTTAAATTGGAGCATGATTTCAAATCATGTTTAAGACAAGCTTTGACAAGTAGACATTAAATTATTCAAAACGGTTATCATCATCATCATTAAATGTACCACATTTTGATCTATTTATTTTGGACTCCGTTCCATTTTAATCTTCATAGTTACTAATGTCCAATTAAAATAGGCATGCTTTTAGTTTATTGTTGAGCTTTTTTTTAAGTGTGTAACATTTTCTTTATAAATTTTGAAAATATATTCACATAACACCTTTTCTTTCATATTACTATTATTTGATCAATTTAATAAAAAATAACTTTGGATGAGCAAATTTAACAATTATTAAAGCACTTGCAATGTGATCGTCGAAGAATTTGTCATCGCAAGCAAACCCCTAACAAATCAAATAATATTTTATAAACTCCAACCTTTACTACCTATACTACAACATAAGTGATAAGACTGAGCCGTCTCCACATGAAATTTTGAGATGAATTAACCAGTTTATGAATTTGAGAGGTAATGGCGACAAAGGGGGTAAGGGCGAGGTTGTGAGTTTTTTTTTTTTTTTTTTTTTTTGCAATTGAATTTAAAAGTCAGTCTCAATTTGATTTAAAACCTAGCTTAAGGAATTCGACATTCATTCATTTGATTGGTTGTTCATTGAAATTCTAAAGATTATTGCATGCTTACTTTTACTCTTGGCTCGTTGGCTAGACTAAAGATCAGAACCAATGCCCTACTTAACTATTAAATTTTTTTAATTAGTCTAGATGCCTAATTAACCGGTTCCATTAGAGGCCTAATTAATTAAAACACCGCATTAAGCCTAGGTAATCTAGTCAAGGTCATTAGCAACTGGGAAATGTCTCAAATTACTAACCATGTGATTCTTGAATAATTAGTCATGCAATATGGTAAATGGATTATATTAAATATCCCTAACATTAAATTCAAGCCTTCACAACCAAGTCAAATGAATTTCAACCTAACTCTAAGCTAGAAACACTTACTTTAGCCACTCATGTGCCATGATGAAGTCCAAAAATCAAAATAAAGGAAGAACCAAAGGAGTTTATGTTGGGATTTGTGCCTTAAAACCTCTAATTTATTAATTGATTAATTTAATCATTAATTACGCAATAATAAATTTCATTAACTGAAAAAATCCAAGGTTATTACATGAAATCTTGAACATGTATGTAGCTGACATATGGGTAGACCATATAAATAACCTAAAGGTCTATAGTATATGGATAAGGTTGAGTGCCTTTGGTAGCATTATAGATACCACCCACTTTATAATAGTTACAAATGATTCGATCCAAACCGTTTATGCGGAGACATGTGAGTGAGGTATCCTATACAAAGAGTTTGTATAAGACCGGACCGCAAAATATTTAATCTCTCTTTGTAAATCCATTAATTGATGAGATTAATATTTCATAGCATGATCATGTGTGACCTGATCTTAATCCTGAGTGATTTATGAACTCTTGTCTGTGAGGTCAGTCATTTGATTTGTATGGGTCAGAATAGCCTAAGTTGTCGACTCAACAAGCTTACCATTTTAGGGGCTTGACTAAATGGGGATATGGGAACATAACTTCACATGATGGAATTTACTCCTTCCCGCATAGGGTAAGTAGATGAGTAGTTCATTCCTAGTCTTGAACAAGTGACCCCATCCTCTCACTGGCCCGAGAGAGACTTAGTTTATAGTTGCATCATAAACAAATTGTTCATTAGAGGAATTACTGATACTTAAGAAAAATAGGTAATTATAGGGATAAAATAAACATTTAACCCAACTGTAATTATGAACAACTCGTGAATGATCGATTTACTTATATTATCCATGGACATAACTTGTCTACCGTGCATAAAAGTTCAACTATAAGTCTATAATAGTTTGTAGGTCCATTAGGTCCCTTGTTAGCTCACCACGACCAACCAGGATCAAATATATTGAAAGAAAATTTGAAATGTTCAAATTTGATGAGGGAAAATATTAATTGCATTAGATACAATTAATTACATGAATTTATTATAAAGTTTAATTGAATGAGATTCAAATTATAACTTTATAATTTATTTGAATATGATTCAAGTAATTAAATTTATTTGGATGAGATCCATATAAACACATAAATTATTTAATTTGAATAAGATTGAAATTGAATAGATAATGCGGAAATTGATTTATTTTAATATGATTCAAATTATTAATTATTTGGATGAGATCCATATAACTAAGTTATTTAATTTAAATAAGATTTGAATTAAATGATTGGAGGAAGAATTAAATTAATTAATTCGAATTGGATTGAAATAATTAATTATTTAATTTGGATGAGATTCAAATTAAAGATTCTTAAATATGATAAACCATTTAATATAAGATATTCTTTGGGTAGATATTTATTAATATTGGATATTATTAAATATTTAATTTAAAATCTTGTAGAAGGGTTATCCCAATAAGATTAGGAGTAACCTACAGAGTTCTATAAATAGGGCCCTTGGATCCCTCTTAGAACACACTCTGCACTCTCTACACTCTACACTCTACACTCCTTACAAGAATAATCTCTATGATTACATTTAAACTCTCTCTTTAGAAATTCTCCCAATTTTTTTAGAAAAGTTCTAAGCAAAATTCTTCTTCTCTATTCCATCTATTCTTTCAAGAAGCGGTTTCCATTAGCCAGATTCTTGTCAGAGTCATAACAAGAAAAATCACGTAGAATTAGAAGAATTTCAAGAAGAAGACGACCAGTTTTTGTGGATCGACAAAGGTATATTGCTTAAACTTTTCTTGATTTTTTGTATTTTTATTTCGTTTAAGAAATCAACTTCTGTTGGATTCAATTTATCTTTGATTCTTGATTCAAATTAAAAATCAAGAATGATGGGTTGCTACTAAAATAAATACATGAGATGCATATGGTTTAATTATGCTTTGCAGGTTGGCTGTTTAGACTTTCAACATTTAGATTTACAGTTCTATTGATGAAATGAATGTAAAACCCAACGCTTTTGGGTAGCCTTTTTGTTGTAAATCGATTATGTAAGTCTGTGTGGTTCATGGCAAAGAGTTGTTGTGAAGAGCACCTGAAAAAACGTAGGCGGAATTAAAAATTAGATATCAAATTGGTGCTGTTCTGCGAATGGTGCCACGACGCTTCAAAGTATCCAAGGCGAGAAGAAAGAAAAACGATGTGTCGCCGCCCTAGAGTGCCATGATGCTCTAGATGGAAATCTGAAGAACAACAGGCGCTCTGATGAATCCTCACAACCAAAAGCCGGTCAACTTTGCTATTTAATTTAATTAAATTATGCATGAGAGGTATAGTTTTGTGAAAACTGAATCTCCATTTTCCTACTTAAGTAAGTGATTAAGGGGTTAATTAGGAGGAAGTTAAATCCTATGTTATGTAAATAATCTAATAATTTCATAATTGTCATAATAAATGTAATAATTGTCACCTTCTGTGGATCAACAATTAGTAAAAGTGAATGTAAACTATAATGATTAGGTATTATAGTTATGATAACCATATTTGATCCTGGAATACGAGTAGAGAGGACCCTAAAAGGATAAAAAGAAGAGAAAACCTTAAAGACTTAAATCTTGAATAGTGAAGAAAGGATTGAAGAACTGAGGAAAATATAGAAAATTATTTAGGAAAATTCGTGTGGAAGTTGCACGGAGATAAACCATATTCATAGTGGCTAACGAGATTGGAGAGACAATGGAGAGAGCGAGATTGGAGAGAAAATGGGAGAAGAAATGGGAGAGAGCGAGAGCGGAGGCAGCGAGAGTGGAGGTAGCGAGATTGATTTGAGCGAGAGAATGGGAGAGAGCGAGATTGACTGAGCGAGAGACTGGGAGAGAGCGAAGTTGGAGAGAAAGGGTAGAGAGAAAGAAGAAGAGAGCGACACTGGCGAGATTGGAAAGAGTGATGCTGGCGAGGTTGGAGAGAGCGAGATCCTTAGTGAGAAACCTGGAGAGAGCGACACGGTCGAGATCCAAGCTAGTGAGAAGGCTGNTGGAGAGAGCGACACGGTCGAGATCCAAGCTAGTGAGAAGGCTGGAGAGAGCGAGATCCTTAGTGAGAAACATGGAGAGAGCGACACTACCGAGAGCTCAATGAGCGAAAAGGCTGGAGAAAGCGAGATCCTTAGCGAGAGTGGAAAAAGCGAGAGTTTGAGCGAGAAAGTTGAAGAGAGCGAGAGCAGCCTGAACACCTCATTCGAACGTCACGCCCACGCGATCGAAGGAAACCGCCTGTGCTTCGAACAGCCGGGCATTTATGTATTGAATTTGGCCACAATCTTATAGATTATGCATTGAAAATCCTAAATTGAATACAAACAAAGCTTGAAGACATAAGGGCAAACGTCAATTAAAATTGAGGTGTCCGATTAAAAGGAATTCTTAAACCCTAAGAAATTGTGTTGGATGCTTTTGGGAAGAATACATTGAACCAAGGTGAAGTCAGCTTACGTTGATAAAGGGAAGATTAAACATTTGGCCATGCAACCAAGTAGGTGGTGTCAACACCATAGGAGGTTTGGACGCCTATAGATAGAGCCGTTGGGATTTCATTTTCAAATCACAAATCATAAAATTCGTAAAAAGATGGGGAGAATAGAGTGCATTGGACAGTGAGGGTGGAGGAGAACGTATCAACTTGAGACGAGGAGATCTCCCAATCTACTTGAGCGTTTGATGTAATTCCAAAGCCATCTGAGAGATAAGAGAGTCTAGTTTTTATGGTGAGGCTACCGGAGAAGCTCTAAGGAATTTGGCTGGAGAATAAGGAAAATACAGAGGGGTCAAGCTATCAGATAAGCTGGGCCAGTCTTGATATTTGGATGATTCCGGCTAAACCATGAAGAGTTATGAGCTAAGATTTTATGGTAAGATTCTTGAGACATTTTAGAATAGTTTTTTAGAAGGAAGTATCTTAAAATAAGGTTTAGAACTATGAGTAATCTAAGCTGTAATTTGGATTTGGATTCTAGGGGCAAAAAGGGAGCCCGAGGTAGAAAAGGGAACTATTAGAAAGGCTCCTAAGCAATTAAGGTGAGTGTTATAGTTTTGATAGTTAACATATATTGTGAGTGTTATAGTTTTGATAGTTAACATATGTTGTGAGTGTTATAGTTTTGATAGTTAACATATATTGTGAGTGTTATAGCTTTGATAATTAACACATAGTGTAAGTGTTATAGCGTTGTAGGTTCGATATATCGTGAGTGTTAAGTTGCCTTGATAGTAAATGCATATTGTGAGTATTCATTTAGCTTTATACTCTGATATTGGAATATATGCATCTGTAGATACAAAATACATGCTTTTGGTGATAGAATGATTGCCATGATATTGTTTGTGTGTGACTATGGAAACTGCAATTATGCCCGGGATGTGGTTAGCATGCTTAACAAAAGGTGCTTGGCGTGAAAATTGGTCGGCTTCGTTCGGCGGGAAATAATAGTCGGTGACGACCAACGGGAAATATGCTCAAGCACCTAAGCATGACTAGCGGGATTAAAATGGTCGATGTACACATTGGGGGGAATTGGGGTCATAGGAAGGTTTCCATAGAAGATTGTATTGATTGATGATATGATATGCATGTTACGTGTAGCTTTTGGGATAAAGATTACTGGTTGCATGATTATATCTTTGACTGTGCATGAGTTATAATGCGAGTGTTGGCATGTGATTGGTTTCCCAAAATGATGATTTTCAAAATGATTTTCATCTTAAAAAGAACCACTCACTGGGCTTAGTAACTCACACTCTTCAAAATGTTTTCTTAATCCCCCCCAGGTAGCGGAAGATGAGGAGTTCCAGAGTGCTGCTAAGGTCAAGGTCTGCCACGTGCCCCAATTACACTTTTGGAGGGTGTTTACGGTTGTCGTTGTAAACTTTGTTGTTAAGTCCTTAAGTTGTATAAACGTTATATCACTGTCGTAATGAAAGATGGGCCTACTTAATCCGTTATAGTTTATCTCCTTGACTTAATCATTCCCTGTGTATGAGTTATAATATGGTATCAGAGTTATTCCGCAAGAATCATTAGGCAGTAAGTGTCAGCTCAAGGGTTGATAACTGCTGCAGTCGCATCCCTCTCCCAGGTTGAGAAGGTGGTCTGGGGGCGGGGTGTGATAGATTTAATTTTTTTTTGTTGCATAAAGTATGCTATTTAGATTAAATCTCATCATAGGTTAAACATATCATATATTATATCTTAAATATAAGTGTTATATTTAAATTATTAGGATAATTCTTAATGAGATGCATGTGGTAGAGATTTTCTTTTATTTAAATATAAATGTTATATTTAATCGTTAGGATAATTCCTAATTAAATGCATGTAGAGATTCTCTTTTATTTAAATATAAATGTTATGTTTAAATTGTTAGGATAATTCCTAATTTTATGCAAGTAGAGATTCTCTTTAATTTTAAATATAAGTGTTATATTTAAATTGTTGTAGCGATTCCTTTTTAATTAAAATATAATTGTTATATTAGATAATTAAATGAAGAATTATCTAAGATTGCATGCATAGATAAAGATAATTTTAGTTTGATTTTAAATAGTTCAAAATTTTAAATAATCTTATAATTTTCTAATGAGATGAGAAAATATTACATGCTTCCCTAATAGGATTAGGATCTTGCTTAGTTAAAGATAAAATTGATTTAAATTTATCTTTATATTTTTCTAATGAGATTAGGACGACCGCATGCTTCCCTAATGAGATTAGGTTATTACTTGATAAAGATAAAATTGCTTCAATCTTAAATAGTTTAAATTTTGATATATCTTTTATTAGAATTCTAATGAGATTAGAATAAAATAAATTGCATATCTAATGATTAAAATAGATCTTTTAATTTAGTTTTAAATAGTTTAAAATAGGTAAATTAGAAGATTTAAATAATAAAAGGTTGCCTATAAGGAAACTTTGTCTAAGGAAGGGTCTATTTTTTTAAGTTGATAATAACGGAACAGCCTACTTGGGAACTGATGGGAATTGAATTAGTCAAACTTTTATTAGAACATAATGTGATTAGTTTATTAAAAAATTTAATGGACTTGGATATTTCACATTATGTCAACTATCCAAACATAAGAGTTATGTTTAGGCAAACAAAATTTAAACTTAGATAAATGATTTAGCCTAAGTTTGTCTAAGTAATGAAACCCCTATTTCAGAATACTTAGTGGGAGAATAGATGTATATGATATGTCGTCTCTCCTATGTTCTCCAGAAAGATTCATAGCGTGAAACTCATGTTTGGCCTTTGCATGGATCAATATCAAGGATTATAGAAAGTAATATAGTAAGTGGGAGAGGACATGTGTCAACATGTTCTACCATTTCCATCATTGGTTGACAATGTGAGATTCATGCTTGGCCTCGAGGCACCTTGGAAGCGTACCCCTAAGGATGGTATTAGCATGAATCAGTATCCTAGTTAACTCCTGAAAGGGATATGATTGTAGTTTTTTCCAATACTTGACCTACCCTATGACGACACTTTTTGGGGCAAAACTGCAAAATTCAAAATGGGGGGTTAGACTTATAAAAACACATTAAAGTTGTTAATGGTGTTTTGACCAAAAAATGGTAACTAAACGTTATAGGAATAAGAGTTATGCTGGTGTATTGTTTGGTTGAGAATGTCTCAATCTAGTGAAGGAGCACCTAACCTATTGATAACGGGCAAAAAATGCACGTTATTACAATGCAAAGATATAAAATAATATAGGATTGCGACGGTAAAAATATGTAAAATCGTGTCCAAAAGCATTAAGTTGAGAACATTGTGATTGCATACATCCATCGCATTAGAGCAGCTAATTTACGTATTTTGTGCAGGAAAATGCGTTGGCGCAAGACAGAATTGCGATCCAAGGAATTCAGTGTCCGAGCGCATTAAGAGATTGCGACCGCAAGGCTATGCGATCATATGCGTTTGCGAAGATCTGCTCAAGAAGGTGGCCACATAGAGACGATGCATCGAGGTGAAAACTTAATAAATCACGATGGGACAGAAAGCTGATGACGGTCGAATTCGAATTTAGTTGACAAGTCGATAACAACACACTGTACCAAGTACACTCAACTTTTTGGTGACAATTAATCGGTACATCAGATAGAGAATTAATGACATCCCATCAGTGCAATCATTTGAGAGAAAAAAGCTCTTCACCCTGAAGCTCTATAAATATCGAAGGCCACCTTCATTAAAGTTGTTCGGTTCCATTCCAACTGAGCCATATAGAGAGTTCACCACACAGAAAGTAGTTAGCCGTTGTTCATAGTTTTCTTACACTTAGAAGGCGGAGGCGAGCGAAGAGAGAAGACGTCGAAAGATCGTTCCTGGTCAGCTTGAGAGCTGTCTCTTATACACATCTAGATGTGTATAAGAGACAGGCCATATACATAGTCTGTAATTTTATATACTTAGAGGCGGAGGCGAGCGAAGAGAGAAGACGTCGAAAGATCGTTCCTGGTCAACTTGAGAGAGTGTTGGGAAGCGTTGAGAACGGAGAGAAGGTCGAATCTTGTGAAAGCAAGAATATTCTTTTGGGCAGAGTAGAAAAACGCAGTGTAAAAGCCTTAGGAAGTAAGAAATTGCTACCAGGCTCCCTATATTTATTTCCTATTGTCATTATGTATTATGATTTCATTTATAGAATGGAAATTGTATCTCTACATCTGTTCACTCTCTTTACATTACGCATGAGTAACTAAATGTCCAAATGGGTTGAGAAGCACTTAGTTAGCATGACCTAAGATCTTCATTTTATATGATCATCTTGTCTTATGTATGCGTCCATCACCCCTTTAGAGCTACTCGAGAGAGAGTCTTAAGAAAGAACCTGGACTTGAGAGAGCTAGGTTATAATCTAAGCTTGAGAAAGTTAAATTAGAACCGCATAAGCAACAGATAGAGACTTAAGATAAATTCTGTTTGCTAACATGCATCGCATGCACCCTAGAAATAGGTTATGGTAGTATGCGGTCGTCTTGTGTATGTGTGTGTCATTCATCATTGCATAGACAAGAATAGAGGCTTAGACATAAGTCCTATAGACATCATCGCATACATCACATGCGTTCTAAAGCTAGGAGTTATAGCATTTGCATTGAGAGATGACTTGCTGTTGTATGTGTGTAGCATGATCGCATAACGTGAACGCAATCTTAGTAAGTGTTAGCTAAACCCCTTCTCAACCCGTTCCCCCGCATACTCATTGTAACTCTCGTTGTTAGTAAATCTTTCTTAATTCCGCAACATAGAATCTATACCTTAAAAAAAATACCAACCAACTCATTTTTTAATTTGTCACCGCAAAGTAATCTGAAATCATCGTCGCATACTGTTTTCATAGTCCCTGTGCTTGACCTTGGGCTTACCAGGCAACTTAGTAGGATTTATACTTGGATCTTGCTAGGAAAACTTACATGCACAACGCATACATCACCATCGTAATATACACCATTATTTCATCATATTCACAACGCATCAAGTTTTTGGCGCTGTTACCGGGACTATGGCAGTACAGATTGTGCTAACAGTAACTTTTTGATTTTCTTTGCAGACTCTCCTTCTCTATGCACTGCCTTTCCTTAGGTAAGGGAATAAGCGGGCGTCGTATGAGCGAAGGACAAATTCCTGAGCCCAATTATGACCCAAAGATTGAGAAAACTTTCCGAACAAGAAGAAGAAACAGTCGCCAATGAAAACAAGAGAAAGATCCCAACATGGCGAAGCAACCAGAAGACAGAGCACTAAATGCAAATAATATCATGGCAAACCCTATCCTCTTGGCAAAAGACCACAATAGGCCCATCCAAGACTATGTGTCGCCCAACCTTTATGATTTCTCACCAGGAATCATGAGGCCAACTCTGGATGGATCGAGGTTCGAGATGAAACTGGTGATGCTGCAGATGATTCAAACTGCTGGACAGTTTGGTGGTAGGCGTGGCGAGGATCCACACGCCCACCTCCGGAGTTTCATTGAAATCTG
>NC_052350.1:30099874-30131987 GCF_009727055.1 Benincasa hispida
AAAAGAAGCACTGGTAAGTTCACAACGGTGGCATGCAAAGAGCAAAAACCATTATTCCACCGAAAATGCGCGACCTTGGAAGTTTCACAATACCCTGCTCAACTGGCAGGTTATACATTGCTCAAGCGCTTTGCGATCTCGGGGCCAGCATCAACCTAATGCCCCTTTCAATCTTTAAGCAACTGAATGTGGGGCAGCTGGCGCCCACAATGGTGACTCTTCAACTAGCTGACAGGTTCTTCATGCATTCGAAGGGAAGGTGAAGGATGTCCTGGTCCGAATTGACAAATTTATCTTACTGGCAGACTTCATCATCCTTGATTATGAAGCGGACAAGGATGTACCCATCATTCTGGGACGACCATTTTTATCCACTGGTTGCGCTCAGATTGATGTGTACAAAGGAGAGATCACACTGAGCGTGAACAGACAGAAGATCGAGTTTGATATTATCAGAGCCATGAAATACCCAGAAGAAGAAGGCCTCGCTAAATCCGATGATGAACCCAGTTTATATGTAAAACAAAAGTCTGAAGATGAAGATGAAAGAGAAGATGCGACCGCATCCATATTAACCTGCAATGCGATCACGAAAACATCAACCAAAGAAGAAAAGCTGATAATGAATGAAGAGAGAAAAACACCAAAACCATCATTGGAACAACCACCGACAGTAGAGCTGAAAACCTTGCCAAACCACCCGAAGTATGTTTTTCTGGGGCAGAATGAAACGCTACCAGTCATAATTTCCTCTGCACTTCAAGAAGATCAAGAAAATGCACTGCTGAGCTTCCTGAAAAAGTACATAAAAGCAATTGGCTGGACGCTAGCAGACATTAGAGGAATCAACCCCACATATTGCATGCACATGATACCTCTCAAGGACAATTAGAAAGGATCGATCGAACATCAACGTAGACTCAACCCTACGAAGGAGGTCGTGAAGAAGGAAATAATTAAATGGTTAGATGCAGGGATTATCTATCCAATCGCCGACAGTATGTGGGTCAGCCTCGTGCAATGTGTGTCAAAGAAAGAAGGGATGACGTGTCACACCACGTTCCAGATTTCTCTTCTAACCTAGAACGAAGCGTGAAGAAGTTAAACATCACTTCTCTCGATGACATCTAACGTCCCAATTCTTAACATATCCTATACTCAAGATCAAACCTAGACTTCCAAACCCATTTCCAAAAATAATCTATGTTCATTGACAGAGTTTAGGAATTTGATTAAGTTTAAATCACAATACTGTTTAAAGAGATTTACAGACCAACAGTATGGATTATTTTGAACAAAACCTCCCATGAAATGTAACTCACAAGTTCTAGCTGTTCTGGAATACTCTCAAATACACGCACAAACAATACAACAGATGTTTAACAACACTAGTGGCGTTTGACGGCTCAACAGGCACCAGGAACTTGTCGCTACCTGGGGGTGGGAAAAAACATAAAACATGGAAAGCATGAGCTAAAGCCCAGTGAGTGGTAGTTTAATATAAACATAAGCTATCACTTTCTAAATCATCAATAAAGTTTATCAAATCATTCAGTAAACCATTGAACAAAGTATAAAAGATTCAACAGCATCTCAAACACGTGCTAGTAAAAAAAAGTGGCATGATCAACTCTCATAAGCACATTATAAAGCATTCAGTCGTTATCAGAAAACCACACCAACTCTATACCCAAATACTCGTTTACAATGGCGGGTTACTCTGGACAAAGAATGCCCCCCGCGGTGTAAACCAAATCACAAGGTCATACGTGCATGCCTGTCTCTTATACACATCTAGATGTGTATAAGAGACAGGGTCATACGTGCACGTAGAGCTGCCTCAAGGCTAAGCATAAATACACACCACAAGCCCAGGTTACTCTGGACTCCCTGGTATACTCTAGCCACATCTGACCCTGGTGGTAGCCCCCTGATAGCCTGGGTGGCGCTACAGGCGCAGGTTCCTCTAGACTTCCCGGTATACTTTGGCCACATCTGACCTCGGTAGCCCCATGATCGTCTAAGCGATACTACTGAAACACATTCAAGTAGCATGGGAAAATAACCATCTCTTGGGTACAAGAATCAGTAGTTTGAAACCATTTTCACAACAATTTAACAACCTTGATTCCACCATCAAGAGGGTTTTCATAAAAACCGTACAAATCACAAGTATGTAAACTCTGATTTCAATCTACATTTTGATAAATCAAGATCGTATAAAACCATTGAGAGTTTAGAAATCATACTTTAAACATTTTTGAAATATCAGTCAAGTAAAACAGATCATGCCATCACATTTCATAAATCATAGCATACTATCATATACAATTACTTTCTATATCAAAACATTCAAAAATAAACCACTCACTGTTAATCAGCTCCTCCTCATAATTTCGGTTTCTCCATCTTATGTTTATCCTGAAATTATATTGATAATCCTTTAGTTATCCTCCACATGACAATAATCCAATTATTTGAAAATTAATCTTCAAGTATAACCAATTTCACTTAAACTTTTGCCAAATCCCTAATTTGATCCAAGGTAGAGTTTGATTTGTAATTTGTTCATTCAATTGCTCTAAAATTAACTCAAGACCTTAAAATTAATCTTCAATAAAAACTAATTCTATTCCAATTTTCCTTAATTTTTCTCATTAACCCTAATAAACTTCAAATTAACCCCTTAATCAACTTCAAAGTTGACTTTGGATCCCAATTTCATATAATTTCGGGTTTAAGGTATCATAACAATACCAATTGGATCTGTAATTATGCTTGAGAACACCTTAATTAACCTGAGATTGATTTTCCAGCTTTTAATGACGGACAATAGATGACAGACAGAAGTCAAACAGAAAAGTCAACTCTTTCTTCAACCGCTAGCCCAGAAATTTCCAGATTCGACCTCTATTTTTCCGGTGAGCTTTTCAGAATTAAATTCATCATTTTTCGGCTATTTAAAGCTTAATTAGCCTATAAAAACCTTTTACCCATCCTCTTAATTCGAAGCTCCAACTTTGCTTGGTATCAGAGCCAGGTTTACATAAAACCTGGGAAAAAGGTCTGAGAATGAACTATGGGATGAAATTCAAAGCTCTGTCATAGTAAGTGCGAAGTGGAGAGATTTCTCAAAACTGGTAGAGGCAACTAAAAGAGTAGAGAAAAGTTTGTTAGGAAGAAGAGATAAAAGGAAAACAAAAAGGGATGTTCGTGCGGGCAATTCCTCGAATACACCGTGTGAATCGTTAAATAGGAGACTTATACCTAGAGTTATGAGTAGAGGAAGTTTCAAGTCAAGGTATTGAAAGAGGCTGAAGTATGGCCGAGAGGAAAGGCTATGTAGGGACAAGCATGCGGTAGCCTTAAATTGTGCGGACATAGGCGCAAGGCGCTGGAGATGCGTGCGCAGGTTGGTCATGTATGTGGTGATGCTACACGATGGTATGAGGCGATGCTACACGATGGATGCAGCGATGCTACGCGATGGTATGCGGCGATGCTACACGATGGATGCGGCGATGCTACGTGATGGATGCGGTGATGCTACACAATGGATGCGACGATGCTACGTGATGGTATGCGGCAACACTATGCAATGGTGCTTTGTGGAGACCTTGCTAAAGGTTGAGCTAGGTGATGAAACAAGCTATGGTGGACGCATGGTGAATTGTCCTTGCGTTGCTAAGGCTTGCAGTAATAAGGTTTATGAGATTGGTTGCATTGGTCTTGAAAAAGAAACTAAGGATGTTGACAAGCAACAAGGATATACATGCGTTGTTCATAAGGGATGCGTTATCAAGAGCCTAAGCGATGGTGAGCTATACCATAAGGTGTTGAGTTGAGAATGAAGTCGACCTAAAGGATGTTATGCGTTGGTGATGTGCTATGTGCCGAGGACATCCGAGGCATGTGGACGCATAGGACAAGGCTTGAGCAAATAGTATGCAGTGGAAGAGGGTTGGTCATAATCCTAGTTGAGCGCATAAGGCAAAGGTAAGCCATGCGGTAGAGGGCATGCAACCAAGGAAGAGCCTTACGAGCATTTAGTATATGTGACCAAGTTGCGTCGATGGGATGCACAAGGTAAGGTTACGTTAATTGGAAATGGCACAATTGAGGTTAGTAGGTCGTATATGGGGAAAGGTGCTAGGCGGCAATGGTGTGAAGGGTGTTATGTTGAGATTTAAAGACACTGCAAGGGCGTAAAGATGGGATGGACGCATTCAGGGTCGTCATCCAGACATGTGGCTTGTTAGGAAGAAATCTTAAGCCTTAAGCAAATGAGGTGGATACACAAGAAGACATGCAAATGTGAGGGCTATGTGTTGGTTAAAGGAAGAGGAAGACACCTTGTGTTGCGATGACGTAAAGATTGCAGAAATAGTGTAAGGAAAAGATACTTGGACATGCGGCCAAGTAGGAGGTGTCGGCCTTGGAGAGATTCGGCACGCCTATAAATAGGGCCAAGGACTTCAGATGAGAACTCAAATTCTCTTCAAAGGACATTAGGAATAACGTATGAGGACTAATTGGGAGGAGACTATGCGTTGATGGAAGAATGCATGCATTGGTAGCAAAAACCATGCGTTGGTCATGAAGTTCCAAGAGAAGGAGATGCCGTCAGACAGGAAGGTCTGGAAGTAGCATCAACTTGGGACGAAGAGTTCTCCCAGAATACTCATGCATTTTGAGTGATTCCAAATCCACCTGAAATCTTTGAGATTCTAGTTTTCAAAGTAGGGTTGCCGGAGAAGAAACTCCAAGGAATCGGGCTGGAGAATGAGGACAAGACAGAAGGGTCGAGCTGTCGGGTAAGCTTGGGCCAGCCTTGATTTTTTAATGATTCCGGCCAAACCACGAGGCGTAATGAGCTAATATTTTAGGGTAAGCTTCCTGAAACATTTTAGAACATGTTTTCAGAAGGAAGTATCTTAAAATAAGTTCTGAAACTATAAGTAATTTGAGCTTTAAGTTGAATCTAGAATTTAGGGTTCAAAAGAGGAGTCCGAGAAGATCAAGGAACTTTTAAGAGAAAGATTCCTATCCTTACCAAGGTGAGTGGTACTTTCCTTTAAATCTTAAGCATATCTTTTAGAGTAAGTTGTATATGCTTATGTTATGAATGAGTATCTAGTATGAGAATGAGATCATGTGATCAGGATGGTCAGGGGGTTAATAGACCTAGTTCCTGAGCCCGAAAGTTAACCTCCCGGGATGGTCAGGGGACTGAGAGGTCTAGTTCCTGAGCCTGTTGGAGGATCCTCGTATGGGATGGTCAGAGGGCCGACGGGCCTAGCTTCTGAGCCCATGAGTGGGGAGCTATGTGCACATAGGAGACATTGGGAACAAAAGTGAACGCAAAAGAGTAAGCGTTTATGTTTAGTAACAGTTAACTATCTACCGTGTATGTGTAGGTAGGTAACAGACTCATTCTAAGTAGTTTTCAGTTTAGCTATCTATCATGCATGTAGATAGAGTTGAGAATAGACTCATTCAAGGCCGAGGTTTGAATGCAACCTCGTATTTATGATATGCTTGTTATTTACGAGTTGAAATAGACTTTAGAAGTTACTTACCACCCACTGAGCTTTGTGAAGCTCATTCTTTTCTTTCATGTTTTTCTTCCCAGGTAGCGATAAGTGAGGAGTTCCAGGGTGCTGCTAAGGTCAAGGTCTGCCACATGCCATAGTTGCACTTCCAAAGGGTTTTAAGAGTGGTTTTTGTGAACTTTGTAGTTAAGTCTTGGTGTTGTATAAGCTTTACATTGTTGTGAAATAAAATGGGCCTACTTAATTAGTTGTTGTTATCTCCTTGACATAAAGTTTACTCAGTCTATTAAAGAGGTTCAGATGGGCAGTAGGTATCACAAAAGAGTGGTATCTACGGTCCCTCATGCCTCTCCTCGGGCTTAGGTGTGGGGGCTCGGGGCGGGGTGTGACATGACAGTAGTCCTAAATGCAAATAATGAACTAATACCAATGAAGACCGTCACTAGCTGGCGGATTTGCATGGACTACCGCAAACTGAATGCGGCAACGAAGAAGAATCATTTTCCTTTGCCTTTTATCGACCAGATGCTAGATCGACTAGTAGGAAATGATTAGTACTGCTTCTTGGATGGATATGCCAGCTATAACCAAATCATGATTACTCTTGAAGATCAAGAGAAAACCACATTCATCTGCCCCTATGGAACATTTGCATTTCGACGCATGCCGTTCGGCCGCACATTCCAGAGGTGTATGATGGCCATCTTTTCTGAGTATCTGAAGATTTTGTAGAAATTTTCATGGATGACTTCTCGGTGTATAGGCAAACATACGAAGTCTGTCTCAATAATCTAGAGAAGATACTGAGGAGATGTGAGGAGACGAATCTGGTGCTGAACTAAGAGAAATGCCACTTCATGGTAAAGGAAGGTATTATGCCCGGGCACAAAGTCTCCAAGGATGGGCTGGAGGTGGACAAGGCGAAGATTGAGGCGATTGAAAAGCTCCCAACTCCAGCAAATGTGAAGGTTGTCCAGAGCTTTTTAGGACATGTAGGCTTTTATCAATGATTTGTGAAGGACTTTTCAAAGATTGCACGACCATTGAGTGCGTTGCTGGAGGCAGAAAGAACGTTTGACTTTGACGACCAATGCCTCAATGCATTCAAAATACTGAAGAGCGCATTAATAACCGCACCTGTGTTGATCGCACCAGACTGGACAAAACCCTTTGAACTAATGTGTGATGCAAACGATTATGTGATAGGGGCAGTGCTGGCGCAAAAGAAGAAAACAATGCTACACCCCATTACATATGCGAATAGAACCTTGAACCCTGCTAAAAAAAATTACACTACCACACAAAAAGAATTACTTGCGGTGATCTTTGTGTTGGAGGAATTCAGAGCTTACTTGCTGGGATCCAAGGTGATCGTTCACACTAACCACTAAGTGATGAAATATTTAATGACAAAGAAAGATGTAAAGCGAAGATTGATTCGATGGGTTCTCCTCCTTCAAGACAACATAGAAATCATTGATCGCAAGGGGACGGAGAACCAGGTTGCGGATCATTGGTCAAGATTAGAAAATCTGGAAGTTGACTGTAACCAGTCAGAGGTGAACGCAACCTTCCCAGATGAGCAGCTTTTTAAAATTGAAGAATTACCGTGGTATATGAATGTGGTCAATTTTCTAGTTTGCGAACAATTTCTTGAGGACTGCACAACCCACCAAAAGAGGTGAACGCATGCGTCGATCGCATTAAAGCAGCTAATTTACGTATTTTGTGCAGGAAAATGTGTTGGCACAAGGCCGAATTACGATCTAAGGAATTCAAGTCCGAGCGCATTAAGAGATTGCGACCGCAAGGCTATGCGATTATATGCGTTCGCGAAGATCTGCTAAAAAAGGTGGTCACATAGAGACGACGCATCGAGGTGAAAGCTTAATAAATCACGATGGGATAGAAAGATGATGACAATTGAATTCGAATTTAGTTGACAAGCCGTTAACGACACACCGTAGCAAGTACACTCAACTTTTCGGTGACAATTAATCGACGCATCGGACAGAGAATTAATGACATCTCATCAGTGCAATCATTTGAGAGAAGAAAACTCTCCATCCTAAAGCTCTATAAATACCGAAGGCCACCTTCGTTAAAAGAGTTCGGTTCCATTCCAACTAAGCTATATAGAGAGTTCACCATACAGAAGATAGTTAGCTGTTGTTCATAGTTTTCTTACACTTAGAAGGCAGAGGCGAGCGAAGAGAGAAGACGCCGAAAGATCGTTCCTTGTTAGCTTGAGAGAGTGCCAGGAAGCATTGAGAACGGAGAGAGGGTCGACTCTTACGAAAGCAAGAATATTCTTTTAGGCAGTGTAGAAAAACGTAGTGTAAAAGGCTTGGGAAGCACGAAATTACTACCAGGCTCTTGATAACGAGCAGAAATGCATGTTATCATAGTGCTAAGTTCTTAAACAATGTTGGATTGTGTTGATGAAATATGTTACTTTACGTCCATTAAGCATCAGTTTCTTAATTTTGCGGTCGAATGCGTCCAACGCATTAGAACAATTGATTTTTATATTTTTGAGCAGAATATGCGTTAATGCAATGCAAAGATTGCAATCATAAGAATTCATTGGTTGAGCGCAACTTCACCGCAAGGCTTTGCGTTGAGCATGCTCGCAAACATTTGCCCAAGAAGGATTGTTGCAACTTGGTTAGTGCAACATGGTGGGCGCTTCTAGGTGAAAGGCCAATTAAGAGCGATGGGACAGAAAGTTGATGATAGTCGAATCCAAATTAAGTTGACAACCGATAACGGTCACAAAGTACATTCAGCTTTATCGGTGATAATTATTCGGCACATCAATCAGGAATTAAAGTTGTCCCATCTGTACAACAAGGAGAGAGAAGCCGCCTTTCACCATGGATGCTCTATAAATACCAAGGGCATTCTTCAGAGAAGAGGTTAATAAGTTGATCAGTTCGTATGTCTTTGTTCTTAGTTTTTTTTTTTTCATTTTAAGGCGGACGCGAGAGAGAAAGTTGTGTCGGTAGATCGTTCTGGTAAGCTTGGAAGAGCGCCGAAAGCTTCAAAGACATAAAGAGGGCCGACGCTTGTAGAAGCGGGAACATCTTTAGATTAGAATTGAGATTTTAGTGTAAAAAGCCTCGGTCAGCAAAGAATTGCTACCAGGCTCTCTACTTTTAATTTCTATTGTCATTTTGTACTCAACTCATATAAGAATGAAATTTCTTTCTCTATATCTGTTCACTCTCTGTGATTCACGCATGAGTAGCTAAATTAATTGAATGGGTTGAGAAGCATTTACCTAGCACAATTAGGGAATCTTCATTCTTTACGATTATCTTGTTTATGTATGCTTCATTCGTCCATTAGGGATACTCGGGAGGGTAGTCTAAGAACAGGATTTAGGCTTGGGAAGGTCAGGTCAAAATCTAGGCTCGGGAGAGTCAGATTAGAACGCATAATACAAGAGATAGACACTTAGGAATGAGCACTATTTGTTATCAATGCATCGCATGCATCCTAGAGATAGGATATGATTGTATGTGGTCACCTTGCTTTCATGCATTTTGCATCATCGCATAGGACAAGAGTAGAGACTTAGGGATGAGCTCTATGGACATTTTGCATTCAACACATGCATCCTAGATTTAGGAGCATCACATTTACATTGGAAAATGACTTGCTGTGCATGGTTGTAACATGATCGCATAGTCTGACGCATTCCCGAGTAACGCTAGCTAAAGATCTTCTCAACCCGTTCATCGCATCCTCATTGCATCTATCAATGAAATTTTCTTTTCTCAAATCCGCCACCTTTATTTATTTCTTTTTCATCAATGCAAATAATAAACCCAACTCTTTATTTATTTATCCGGTTACCACAAAGTCTTCATAAAAATTACCAACGCATACTGTTTTCACAAGTCCCTGTGTTCGACCCTATACTTACCAGGAAACTCAGAGGAATTTACACTTGGATTCCGCTGGGGAAACTCGAGTGCATAACACAATTCCATCAATGCATAACATCCATATTTCCACTTCATAAATACAAGCACCAAGTTTTTGGCGATGTTGCCGGGGACTTCGGCAAGATATTTTTCTAACGGTAATTTTTCTGATTTCTTTGCAGGACTCTCAATCTCTAGCGAATTACAACCCAGATATTGAGAGGACTTTTAGACGAAGATTAAGTGACCGCTAACAACAAGAAGGAACACCAAGAATGGCGGAATAACCGGACGCAAGGGCTGCTAACGCGAATAATATAATGGCCAACCCCATCCTTCTGGCGAATGACCGCAATAGACCCATCCGGGACTATGTGTCACCTAACCTCTACGATTTCTCTCTAGGAATCATGAGGCCGATGCTAGATGGACGAGGTTTGGAATGAAGCCGATAATGTTGTAGATGATCCAGGCTGCTGGGTAGTTTGTAGAAAGGCGTGGCGAAGACCCGCACTCCCACCTCCGGAACTTCATAGAAATTTGCAACACTTTTGTGTTCCCGAATATCTCAAACGAGGAAGTTCGACTAACTCTGTTTTCCTTTTCTTTATGTGATCAGGCAAAGAATTGGGCATTTTCTCTTGAACCGGGGGAGATAACTTCATGGGAACAGGTGGTGGAAAAGTTTATGAAGAAGTATTTCCCACCAACTGAGAATGCTAGGAGAAGGAAATTAATAACAAATTTTGAACAAGAAGATGACGAATCACTCAGCGATGCTTGGGCGAGGTTTAAGCGGCTGGTAAGAGACTGTCCACATAATGGCTTACCAGACTGCCTATAAATGGAGATTTTCTACCAAGGATTGAACCCCTCTTCGCAGACCGCTACCAATGCGGCAGCCGCTGGTGGTCTAATTGACAAAACATATGAGAAGGCTAAGAGTATACTTGATCACATTTCTAAAAATCACGAGGATTGGAGGGAAAGTGATAAGAGATTAAGAATTAAAGATAATGACGCAAACAATGGGGCCATCACATCCATGCAAAATCAAATGACTACGATGATGAGTTTGATACAAGGCATCGCAATTAATAATACGGGAGTGAAGAAAAGGCAGGTAAGCACAATTACTCAAACAACTGCAAGTTGTGTCATTTGCGGAGATGCTCACCCAATGGAGGAATGCCCAACAAACCCGCAGTCGGTATGCTTCATGAGAGATAATCCCTATTCCAATACATATAACTCCCGGTGGTGAAACCACCCAAATTTTGCATGGAAAAATCAACAACAAAGCTTTCAACCTGTGGCACAAAAAGGAGGGCCACCCGGATTTTTCCTGCAAAACAACAGTCCAGCGCAAAGCCAAGCTAGCAGCTCACAACCACCACAATCTTTGTCCTTAGAGAGCTTGTTGAAGCAATATATTGAGAAAAATGAATCAGTGCTTCAGAACCAAGCTACATCCATTAGAAATCTCGAAATTCAAATGGGACGAATTGCGGGCGAGCTGAAAAATAGACTGCAAGGAGCATTGCCGAGATCAACTGAGCTCCCTTGCAATGCTGGGGGTAACGGGAAGGAACAATGCTTAGCAGTCTCCTTGCTAAGTGACGACATGACTGCAGAAGTTGGGGAGAAGCGCATTGCGACCAACTTGAATGCAGTGATAACGGAAGACCCATTGACCTATAGTTTGGAGATGCCCGAGAAATTAGACCCAGAAGTTGCATCTAGCCTTAAGCCTCTAGATCTTGAGACAGAAGAAGTTCAACCACCAGTGACTCTGCAAAGATTGAAAAAGGAACAAATTGAGGAAGAAAATATCACAATAGTGGCTGCAGTGCAAAATGCTATGATCTCACCTAAAATGGGCGACCTAGGAATCTTCATGATCCGATGCTTTATCGAAGGGACCTTAGTGGCCAAGCACTATGCGATCTTGGGGCAAGTATAAACATAATGCTGCTATCAATCTTCAAACAATTGAATGCCAACACACTTATGCCCACAAAGGAAACTCTCTTGCTTGCGAACAGATCTCGAATACAACCTGAAGGGGAGTTGAAAAATGCCGCAATTTCAATTGATAAATTCATCCTACCGGTAGACTTCCTCATTTTGGATTATAAAGCGGACGAAGACGCACCCATCATATTGGGACGACCATTCCTTTTAATCGGTCGCGCTCAAATTGATGTGCGCAAAGGGGAAATTGTAATGAGCATTCATGGGGAAAAACTCCGGATTAAGGCAGTAAAGATCCCAGAGGACAAAGAAAAGAGAGAAAAGCCACCATGGATGTGAACAAACCAGTCAGAAATAAGTGGTCCCTGCGTCATCAAATGATCGCAACCTATCAGGGACGCAAGTTTTGGGAAGCATCAACTCTTCAATTCTTCTCCACTACTCAGAATTTTTCAATATATCTTTTCAATCCTGATCTATCTTTATTTTACTTTTACTGTCTTTATTTCTAAAAAAAAATGCGCTAACGAGTTTTATTTTGTTTAAAATAATTTGACCCTCTCTTTTTTTTTCTTGCAACGATCGAGGCACTGGATTGTAGAGATATTATGCGACGAAGTACTTATCTTACTCCATCATCGCAACCCAAAGAAGAGAGATCGCCGCAAGGATGGGGTTTGCTAGCTTTCTTTCAAACTCAGTCTTAAGATAGTCACCTCATGAAATATTTCTCGAAGTTAGGGGTTTGCTAGCTTTCTTTCAAACTCTCTTTACAACGCATTCTATGACCATCACATTACTTATTTTAATCTTTTGGCAATGAGGATATTGCCGCATTTTAAATTTGGGGGTGAGGTATTTATTTTCGACCTTGCTATTTCTATTTCTATTTCTAAAAAAAAATAAAAAAAATTATGAATAACAACTCCACTGTCAATGCAATGGGAAACCCATGTTGATAAGAGTTAAGTTATGAAAGGCACTTACCCATAGTTAGATGTCTGTATGACACACGTGGAGGCAAGCCAAAATGAAAGTAAGTCACCAGGATCAACGCATAAATAAATGACCGCAACTCCACTGCCAAATAGGTATGAGTTTAGTTTGAGAAAAAGTGCATTACTCGTAGTTGGATGTCTGTATGACACACGTGGGGGCAAGCCAAAACGAAGGCAAGACACTCAGATCAGCGCAAAGGTCAGAAAAAAATATCAATGAAGAAAATTTTTTGTGCAAGGATAAAATCATTTGACACTCCGGTAGAAAAATTTTCTTTTTTTAAAATAAATCATGCGATGTTCCAAAATTTAGTAAATTCATTTTGGAAGTTAAACTTGGAGTCCCTAGGTCTTAGAAATATTTTAAGAAGAGACTTGAATAAGACTTAAGGAAATTCTGGTATATAGGATTTGAATGAAGTATCCTTAAGAAGTCTAGGAAAAGAACTGTACGGTTAACTTGCTAAAGGAATCTTTAGCTTATGCTTGAGGACAAGAATTGTTTAAATTTGGGGGTGTGATAATGGGCAGAAATGCATGTTATCATAGTACTAAGTTCTTAAACAATGTTGGATTGCATTGATGAAATATGTTACTTTGCGTCTATTAAGCACCTGTTTCTTAATTTTGCGGTCGCATGCGTCCAACAGATTAGAACAATTGATTTTTGTATTTTTGTGTTGAATATGCGTTAATGCAATGCAAAGATTGCGATCATAAGAATTCATTGGTTGAGCGCAACTTCACCGCAAGGCTTTGCGTTGAGCGTGCTCGCAAACATTCGCCCAAGAAGGATCGCCGCAACTTGGTCAGCGCAACATGGTGGGCGCATCTGGGTGAAAGGCCAATTAAGAGCGATGGGACAGAAAGCTGATGACAGTCGAATCCAAATTAAGTTGACAGCCGATAACGGTCACAAAGTACATTCATCTTTATCGGTGATAATTATTCGGCGCATCAATCAGGAATTAAAGCTGTCCCATCTGTACAACCAGGAGAGAGAAGCCACTTTCACCATGGATGCTCTATAAATACCAAGGGCATTCTTCAGAGAAGGGGTTAACAAGTTGATCAATTCGCACGTTTTTGTTCTTAGTTTTCTTTCATTTTAAGGTAGACGCGAGGGAGAAAGTTGTGCCAGTAGATCGTTTCGGTAAGCTTGGGAGAGCGTCGGAAGCTTGAGAGAGGGCCGACGCTTGCGGAAGGGGGAACATCTTTAGATCAAAATAGAGATTTCAGTGTAAAAAGCCTCGGTCAGCAAGGAATTACTACCAGGCTCTCTACCTTTAACTTCCATTGTCATTTTGTACTTAACTCATTTATAAGAATGGAATTTCTTTCTCTATATTCATTCACCCTCTGTGATTCACGCATGAGTAGCTAAATCAGTTGAATGGGTTGAGAAGCATTTAGCTAGCACAACTAGGGAATCTTCATTCTTTACGATTATCTTGTTTATGTATGCTTCATTCGTCCATTAGGGATACTCGGGAGGGTAGTCTAAGGACAGGATCTAGGCTTGGGAAGGTCAGGTTAGAATCTAGGCTCAAGAGAGTCAGATTAGAACGCATAATACAAGAGATAGACATTTAGGAATGAGCACTATTTGTTATCAACGCATCGCATACATCCTAGAGATAGGATATGATTGTATGTGGTCACCTTGCTTTCATGCACTTTGCTTCATCGCATAGGACAAGAGTAAAGATTTAGGGATGAGCTCTATGGACATTTTGCATTAAACACATGCGTCCTAGATTTAGGAGCATTGCATTTACATTGGAAAATGACTTGTTGTGCATGGTTGTAACATGATCGCATAGTTTGATGCATTCTCGAGTAATGCTAGCTAAAGATCTTCTCAACCTGTTCATCGCATCCTCATTGCATCTATCAACGCAACTGTCTTTTCTTAAATTCGCCGCATTTATTTATTTCTTTTTCATCAATGAAAACAACAAACCCAACTCTGTATTTATTTATCCGGTTACCGAAAATTCTTCATAAAAATTACCAACGCATACTGTTTTCACAAGTCCCTGTGTTCAACCCTGGACTTACTAGGAAACTCAAAGGAATTTACACTTGGATTCCGCTGGGGAAACTTGAGTGCACAACGCAATTCCATCAACGCATAACATCCATATTTCCACTTCATAAATACAAGCATCATCTCCTAATCTTTATTTCCTATCGCCATTCTGTATTCTGATTTCATTTATAGAATGGAACTTGCATCTCTACATCTGTTCACTCTCTTTACATTACGCATGAGTAACTAAACATCCAAATGGGTTGAGAAGCACTTAGCTAGCATGACCTAAGATCTTCATTTTATGCGATCATCTTGTCTTATGTATGCGTCCATCACCCTTTTAGAGCTACTCGAGAGAGAGTCTAAAGAAAGAACGTGGACTTGAGAGAGCTATGTTAGAATCGAGGCTTGAGAGATTAGAACCGCATAAGCAAGAGATAGAGACTTTGAGATAAGTTCTGTTTGCTAACATGCATCACATGCAGCCTAGAAATAGGTTATGACAGTATGCGGTCGCCTTGTGTATGTGTGTGTCATTCATCAGTGCATCAAGAATAGAGGCTTAGAAATAAGTCCTATAGACATCCTCGCATACATCGCATGCGTTCTAAAGCTAGGAGCTATAGCATTTGCATTGAGAGAGGACTTACTGTTGTATGTGTGTAGTACGATTGCATAACGTGAACACAATCTTAGTAAGTGTTAGCTAAACCTCTTCTCAACCCGTTCCCCCGCATACTCATTGTAACTTTCGTTGTTAGTAATTCTTTTCTCAATTCCGCCACATAGAATCTATACCTTAAACAAACATACCAACCAACTCATTGTTTAATTTGTCACTGCAAAGTAATATGAAATCACCATCGCATACTGTCTCCATAGTCCCTGTGTTCGACCCTGGGCTTACCACGCAACTTAGTAGGATTTATACTTGGATCTTGCTAGGAAAACTTGCATGCACAATGCGTACATCACCTTCGCAATATACACCATTATTTCATCATATTCACAACGCATCACCTATCCTAAGGTGACACTTGTTCTAAATCACTGGAGTATCATTACATTAGACATGGTTTATAGGGTTCATAAAATTTAATGCTAAAGTTGAATGGACATTTAATTGCATGTGATTAACTAATATACTTTATATATTTCAATTTATGTCATTCTCTAATTATTTTAATTTTGAGTTACAGATATAAGTCAAAATTTGAGAAAAAATATTACTTGGAAAAGTACCATTGACATTATCTTAGTGGCAATGCAAATTGTGAATCTGTCTTTCATTGAGAAATGTTCTCAAAGTTCTGTTGCCAATTCATGAATTGTTCATGAACCATGTGATTGATGAATCACAATTAAAGAGATACCTTATATTTATCTCCTAATTGACATATATGATGTGAAGCTTGGTAGATAAAGGACAAGACAATAACATATGAGATGTTGAAGTCAATATAGGCTTAATATAGATAATTATCCAAATAATCTCAAGAATAAGTATTATGATCCAATAATGTTGGAAATGGAGGGCCCTCAGAACGGCGAACTGTAAACTGTCAAGGCACGACGGTCAAGCGAATAGCAAAACCTACAAAACAGAAACTCATTATAGGTTGAGTCTTGGAGCTTGCTCTCTTTAAGACATTTTGCGGCTCTGCCCAAGTGTGCAAACAGGTCTAAAAATTGCCACGTCATCCCCAGGATAAAATAGCCAAATGAAAATTGATAAAAAATGCACCGTTTCGGACCGGAACATACATCCTTTCTAAACTCACTGCTTGGAAAGCTAAGATGGAGAAGGAGAGAAAATTGAAGTGGGAATTTAGAAAATGAATTCTATGTGTAACAAACTGCTGAAGGCCTCGCCTTTTATAGGCCTTCAGTGTCGAAACGAACCGTTTTAAAAATAATCAACAGACCGTTTTAAAAATAATCAACGGATCGTTTTAAATATAATCAACGGACCGTTTTAAAATTAATCAATGGACCGTTTTAAAATTAATCAATGTACCGTTTTAAAAATAAATATGCACCTAACAATCCCCCACTTGGAAATTTAAACACAACGAGAAGAGAGGAAAGATTTTTATCGAGCAGTTTCAGTCGATACAACACTGTGCATAAGCAAAGGTGTCTTACGACTTGAACCTTTACATAGTGTAGATGATTTAGAATATAGTAGAGTAACCCTTGGTTTTGAACTCTATCTCTAACAGCATCTCACACAAAGTGTTAATAGGGTGTAGTACGAAAGCCCATGCTTTTAAGGCCTAGCACGTGAATCCAGGTTTAGTGAATGCTCTAGAGAGTTGCCTATAAACTCCATAGGAAGTGGCCCTCACTTCCACATTCACATAGGTGAGTTTATCAAGGGTGCTCCTGTAGCTATGTACCCCACTTGTCATTAAGTATAAATCTCATTAAGAACTGAGTTCAACCTTTCTTAAGCTTTAGGATATCATGCTCAGACTTTAAGTCATAGGAATGGAACTCTGTGTTTGGTTTAGCATGATTCATTATATATCACTCGTGATCATTTATTACCCGTTTCTTGGGATATCCAGTCTACAGGTTGTGTTTTCCTCACTGTGATTCATTTTTCAATAGACATGAGTCCCATCCTTTCTGAGGTTCTGAAAAACTTTTCTCTGGCCAGTCCTTTCATCAAAGGATCTGCCAAATTTTCATCAGCCTGTATGTGATCCACTCTAACTGCTCCAATAGTGAGAAACTCTCTAATAGTATTATGCTTATGATGTATTTGACGTCTCTTTCCATTGTAATAACAGTTTTGAACTTTTGCGATTGCTGTAGTACTATCGCAATGGATCAATATGGCTGGTAACGACTTTTCCCATAAGGGAATCTATGATATGCTTCTTCACTAGCTGTCGTTAGTGCTATCATTTCTGACTCCATCATAGATTAGGCTAAAATAGTCCGTTTCTTAGACTTTCAAGAGACAGCTTCGCCAGCTATATTAAAGATATAGCCACTTGTAGCCTTTGATAATGTAATCCTAGGTTTTGGGTTTTCTTTAAGTATCTCATGACCCTTTCTTTAGCATTCCAATGCTCTTTACTAGGTCTGCTTGTAAACCTGCAAAGTAGTCTTACAACATAGGCTATGTCAGGCTTAGTGCAGTCAGCAGCGTATCTAAGACTGCCTATGATGCTTGCATACTCAGATTGATTAACACAGTCACCAGTATTCTTGAACAACTTGACACTAGGGTCATAAGGAGTACAGACTGGTTTACACTCAAAGTAATTATATTTCTTTAGAATCTTTTCTATATAGTGAGATTAATCTAAAGAAGTTCCCTTTTCAGACCTATTTACTTTTATGCCTAAGATTACACTAGCTTCTCCTAAAGTCTTTCATGTCGAAGTTCGCACTCAATATTGATTTTACATCATTTATGACGTGCAAGTTCGACACAAAGATCAATAAATCATCAACATATAGACACAAGATAGTGCAGAGGTTATTATCAAACTTATGATAGATTCATTTGTTACTTTCATTGACCTTGAAACCTTTAGAAAGGTTAAGATTGTCAAATTTTTCATGCCATTGTTTAGGAGCTTATTTTAGTCCATAGAGAGATTTGTCTAATTTACACACCTTATTTTCTTGACCATGGACAACAAAACCCTCAGGTTGTTCCATGTAAATCTCTTCTTCAATTCACCATTTAGGAAAGCGGTTTTTACATCCATCTGATGTAGTACGAGATTATAAAGGGCAGTGAGAGAGAATAGGACACAGATAGAGGTAATTCTAGTGATAGGGGAGAAGGTGTCAAAGAAATCTACGTTTTCTCTCTGTCTAAAGCCCTTCGCTACTAACCTGGCTTTAAATTTGTCGACAGTCCCATCAGGTCTAAGTTTCCTCCTTAAGATCCATTTGCACCCTATTGCCTTACATCCTGGGGGTAGATCTATTAAGTGCCAAGTCCTATTTGACTTAAGTGAGTCGAGGACAGGGCAGCTCTTAGATCTTTAGGGTCTTCTTTTACATTATAGGTCAAGAAGTCATTTCCGAAATCTTTAGTGGTTCTAGCTCTTTTGCTTCTTCTAGGTTCTGGGTCAGTTTCCTTTCTAGGGTTAGGATTTCTAACTAGGGTTATACCACTTGAACCAGAGCCCTCACTATTCCTTGATTTAAAGGGAAACCTATCTTCAAAGAAGTCGGCATCATTTGACTCAATGATCCCTTGGTTCACTAGATCATAGAACCTATAGGATTTACTATTTACGGCATAACCTATAAAGACACACTCGTAAGCTCTACTAGCCAACTTTCTCCTTTTTGGGTCAGGAATCCTTGCAAAGGCCAGACAACCCCATGTTTTAAAGTAGGGCAGGTTTGATTTCTTATTCTCGAGAATTTCGTAAGGTGAAGTTTTATTTTTAGATTTCAGGATTCTATTTAGGACATAACACATGGTAAGGATGATTTCACCCCACCAATAAGACGCGGCTCCTGAACTATGTAAAATAGCAACTACTAGCTGATGCGTGAAAAATGGAGTAAATAAATATGCGTTCATCTTATGATATGCATTCGTTCTCCATGCATCGCTGGTCGTGCGTTGGACTGAGGGATATGCAATATGCGTCTAAGAATCTATGCGATGACCATGCATTGCTGCCACAAGTTTTCTTGCTCTCTCGCTAAGTATAACAAGATCACAAGTTTCTCGGGGTGATCCGAGGTCAAACTCAGGGACTTGTAGCTAAATGTTATGAAGTAATGTGTTTGTGGCGAAGAATAAAAGAATAATGAAGTTTAAGGACTAAGCGCTACTCCTACTCCTAACTAAATAGATTAAGCAATGGAAGTATGATTATGAGAGTTGTAGGGACACGACAACTGTTAACGCGTAATAAGATGCATGGAAAAAATAGATAAAATTGTGGAGGGGATGACTTCACCACACCAATAAGATTGATCGCAAGGGTAGCCCTAGCCAGCACAAGTTATGCAATCATGCTATACACAATTGTTTAGGACGTATGCGATGCATATGAGATAGTGTCGATAGGACTTATGTCTAAGTCTCTATTCTTGTTCGTGCGATCTAACACATAAACAAAGTGATTGCATACCACCGTATCCTACTTCTGGACACATACGATGTGACCGCATACTATCATATCCTATCTTTAGGGTGCATGCGATGTGTAATAGCAATAGAACTTATTTCTAAGCCTTTACTCTTGCTCATGCGATCAAATCTGACTCTCTCAAGCCTAGATTTGGTTTTTAGACTACTATCTCAAGTATGTCTAAATGAGGAATGATGCACTCATATGACAAGGTAATCACATAAAGCATGGTTGACATAAGATTGTTCCTATCTCTAAGAACACTGCTTACTTTGCTTAGTGAGTTCCACTACTTACCCTTTCAGGCAGTTAGTTGCCGCTGATTAGCTCATAGACAAGCATTGTGACCGCTCATAGACAAGCATTGCTACAACCTCACACTAAGCAAAGAGGATTTTCTCACAATACTCACGCAACGCACACCTCTTGGTGGTTTGCTACATGCTTCATATGTCTATGCCGCATGATTAAGTATGCGATACTTTAGCAATCTTACTTAGTCGTTGCAATGAAAGTAAAGGATGATAAAGAAGAGGTAAATGAAGATGGAATTGAAGGAAATCAAGAGATGCATTGATTACAAAATGTATTAATGTCTTAAGCCAAAATGTAATACAATACAGAGATAGAAGAGAGATGGAGGGCCAGATGTAGGCAATGTCTTGCTTCCATCAGATGTGTGTCAAGGTTGCCGGTGGTGCCATGGATGGGTAGTGGAGTAGTCTCTCTCAAGATCTATCTCCGGCGAAGCTCTGATCGTCACTCAGAATGGTTGGAGGAATAAAGAACTCTCAAATAATTTCTTCTCACGCTTTTGTCTGTGATCACAAGGATCTACCCTAAGGCAGAAGCTCGGATGATTTGAAGTTGGGCTCTAAGGCTTCTATTTATAGAGCTCGATCGCCGACATCATTAATGGTCCTGCTCTAAATTTCTGCTACTAACGGTGTGATGGACTTGCTCTAAATCTCTACTACTAACTGCGTGGTAGGTGAAATTTCAACATCATCTTTTGATACTCCCAAGGTATGCGTTCATGCTTGGTTTTCGAAGTATCATTACATTCCTTCACCCTTGCGTTCATCCCTCTATAATGGTTATTACTCTGTAGCCGCAACCTCTATGCGCTGGACGTATGTAGTTAATGGTTGCACCATCCATATGACGAACGTATGCGATTGCCTTTGCGATGGTGGGATTCACCACATGTGATCGATTCCTGCGATAGCTACAAAAATAGACATTTTGATGCAGAATAACGCATAGTATTCGGTTAGCCGAGATTTTCAATGCTGATCGACACAAGCTCACTTTTCTCATGAATTCTTAGTATAATCACCGCATATTCTACTCCTTAGCCCCCATAATTCTAAATAAAAGGCTTGTAATAATGTGTATTTCTACCAGTTATCACTAGCTCAACTAAAGTTCTATTTTTCCTTTCCGCTTTTCCGTTCATTTCAGGAGAATAAGGTGCAGTCTTTTCGTGTATTATTCCATGTGAGTTAAAGAATTCATTAAAACTGTCCGAGTCATACTCGGTTCCCCTATCACTACGAAGTCTTTTAACTTTTCTATTAAACTGATTCTCTATTTTAGAAAGTTTGAAAGCATCAAAAGCATCACTTTTGTTTTTCAGCAGGTATACAATAGTAAAATCAGGGCAATCGTCAATATAATGAAATATCTTTTACTGTTCCTAGTCAATATGCCATCATATTCGTAGATATTAGAATGAATCAAATTTAGAGGCTCAGAATTCCTAAGTACAGATTTATGCGGAATTTTAGTAATTTTAGCCTAACTACAATACTCGCATTTATCAAAATCATTCATGAATAACTTAGGTATCATTTCCAGCCTAATCATGTTACTAATTAAATTCTTATTCACATGACAGAGTCTAGCATGCCGAATATTCATAGAACATAGCATATACATAGAAGATTTCATTTTATTAAGGTCTAGATTTAATTTGAACATTCCCTCAGTTGCATACCCTTTCCCTACAAATACATTATTTTTTTAAGGATATATAGGTCTACCCCTATAGTTTGAGTAAACCCGAATTTGTTGAGAAGATAACCCGAAACCAAATTCTTTCGTATCTCTAGAGTGTGCAGAACGTCCTTCAACGTGAGGATCTTTCCAGAGGTAAACTTCAGTTCCACCTCACCGATTCTAGCAACTTTCGTGGAGTGATGATCTCCCAACAGAATATTCTTATCCTTAGTTTCAGTATAAGTTTTAAATAAATTAAGGTCATGATAGACATGGCGCGTCGCACCAGTGTCTATCCACCACCCTTCACAACCACCGATCACATTTACTTCTGTGATCATGGTGATTAACGGTTCTTCTGTCAGGTTTGCTTGACCAGCAGGACGACGCCTGTTCCTACAGTTCCTAGCCATGTGCCCAAGTTTATTACAATTAAAGCAGAGAAACTGTATCGTTTCTCCTGAAGGGGGCTTCTGTTTTTTCTATTGGTTCTGGTTGCTGGAACCACGTTTCTAACCTTTCCTCTTTGTCCCCATAGGTTTTTGGTTAGGTTTTACAATGGTAGAGGCGGGTTTCCTAGGTTCTGCGTTCACCTCCTCCCTCTGGTCCTGCTTTCGGGCTTCCTCCTTGATCCTTAGATGGGTTATAAGACTCTCCAAGGAGAACTCCTTGGTCTTATGCCTCAAAGTGTTCTTAAAGTCCTTCCACAAAGGGGGCAGTTTATCAATAATAACAACAACTTGGAATTGTTCGTCTAGAGGCATACCTTCAATAATTATCTCGTGGGCTATCATCTGGAGTTCATGGGATTGGGCCTCCACGGATTTTTCATCCGTCATTTGGAACTTGAGATAACGGCTAACCACATATTTCTTCGACCCGACCTCCTCGGTGTCATACTTCTTTTGCAAGGCAGTCTAGACCTCCTTCGCTGTCTTCATTGTACTATAGTAGTCATACAGATCATCAGTCAAACAATTTAAAATGAAATTCTTACATAGAAAGTCTTTCTCCTTCTAGTCAGCAGATTCTTTTATCTGTTGTTTAGTTGGTTCTTCTAAAGGGACAATCAGCTCAGCGCTGGTACAAGCTTTGACAAATTTCTTGATGGTGAGGAAGAACAACATCTTTTGCTTCCACCGCTTGAAGTTCACTCCTTCGAACCGGTATTGAGGTTAGATATCTCATTGTTGCTATTAAGGGCCATTGATGATGTGGAAACGTCTTAAAATTGTTGGAAATGGCAGGGCCCTCAGAATGACGAATTGTAAACTGTCAAGGCACGACGGTCAAGCAAAGAGCAAAACATGTAAAACAAAAACTCGTTATAGGCTGAGTCGCTGAGCTCGCTCTCTTTAAGACGTTTCGCGGCTCTGTCCAAGTGTGCAAACAGGTCTAAAAATTGCCACGTCGTCCCCAGATAAAACAACCAAATGAAAACCGACCAGAAATGCACCGTTTCCAACCGGAATGTACACCCTTTCTAAACTCACCGCTTGGAAAGCTAAGATGGAGAAGGAGAGGAAATTGAAGTAGGAATTTAGAAAATGAATTCTATGTGTAACGAACTGCTGAAGGCCTCGCCTTTTATAGGCCTTTAGCGTTGAAACGGGTTGTTTTAAAAATAATCAACGGACTGTTTTAAATATAATCAACGGACCGTTTAAAATTAATCAATGGACAATTTAAAAAATAATCAATGAACCATTCTAAAAATAAATTTGCACCCAACAAATAATATAAACCATGAGACTAGAGTTGTATGAGAAAATTGTTTCCAAATTAGCTTGGGAAGTCAAACTTTGATAAATTTTGGAAATACTTCAATGGGAAGAAAAATAAGAATGAAAGTGATAGAGTATATTACCATGTAGCGGAGAAAATCAGAATCGATAAGCATTCTAATTATACTTAATTTGAGTTTAAAACATGCTTCAAAGTAACTATGACAGAAGAGCGTTTTCTGAACACAATACCTTTGAAGAAACCTCTTCAACACTAGTTGAGTTCCACGTAAATGTGCTTCAATCTACAAGTAGACCGCCAAAAAGATCTTCTTTATTATACTCTTACAAGGATCGTGTGGTGGAAACACTAAATTGAGCTGGATTTGATAAAGATATGAAGAGAGTTTGGAGGGTTTTTGATTTCTGCAGCGTTCTTCAAGAAGTTCTTGAAAGCTTAATCTCATTATTCAGCTCAACACTTTAATTTATAAAGCTTTCATCATGCAAATTCTTGCATGAAGGCCAGCTCCTACTTCATGGAGAAAATGGAATTGGATGAATAAGGTGTTTTGCACAATAGTGAAGATTTCCAAATTTTGAAAATCTCCACTTTGATTTTTCAAAATTTTTTTTGTTTTCAAATTTAGTTTTTCAAAAATTGATGTCTAAAACAAATTTTTAATAAACCAATTTATTTAGTTTTATAAAATTAATTCAATTAATTAATTTTAAATAAAACTAATTAATCAAACCTTTTAATTAATTTTGTTAATTTAATATCTAATATTAAATTAATAAAAAACCAATTCCACTATAATGAAATTAATTTTATACAATTAATATTTAAATCATATTTTAAACATTAATTGATTCTCCAATTTCGTTTAATTTTGATAAAATTAAATATTTCAATTGTATCAAATACAATATATAGAAACCCTAATTGAATTTGAACATTTCAAATTCCAAACCCTAATTTCAAATCTCATCAAGATTACTCAATTTACCAATCCAAATTACGAGCTAGTAGAAGGACCTTATGGTTCTATAGATCATTAGTTCCAACGATTTGTAATTAATTAGTTAAACTTTTTAAACTAAATTAATCACTATTCATTAGCTACCAAGACATTCCACTATAGCTCGATAGTTGCACTTTTCTCACTGTAGATATATTTTTGTCCATTTTACTATAATCGGTAAGTCGATCCTTCACACGTTGTTCACCTGGGTCAAAGATTGCCATTTTACCCTTGTAAATGCACCTTGCTTCTTAAGTTCCCATTGATCTTCCTTTGAACAATTAATTTATAGTCCAACTTATAAATCATAACACTCTCTTCCATGAGAGGGCGGGCCCCGTTGTTCAAGATAAGGCATCAGTGCTTAAGAGAACAACCCATCTACTAACCTTAAAATGGGTAGGAGCAAATTCCATATTGCAAAGTTATGTCCCCAACTATTTACCCGGTCTTATCCCCAAAATGGGAGGCTGATTGAGCAGTGTTGTTGAACTATTCTCACCTATGCAGATCAAAGGATAATCCCGAATAAACAGGAGTTCATAGTTAGTTCAGGATTATGATCGATTTGCCCTTGGTCATTGAGTTTGAGATAGTTACTTTTAACAGAAAACGGTTGTTATAAATAAAAGTGACTATGTCAAGGTCCATTTTTATGTGAACCCATTGTATAGGATGCCCCCACTCACATATCCCCACATGAATCATTTCGGGATCACATCATTTGTACCAGTATATAAAATGGGCCGCATCCAATAGTGTCACCAAGATGAGGTACCCGATCTCATTCATATACTTATAGACCATTTTGGCTACATACTAAAACTTGATCCATTTTTATGTTATAGCCATGGATTCGTTTATTAGATTTTCATAAAAGGATGCACTATCAACGATAATTTATTGAATAAAAATTCTCAACAACTTTTTTATTGATAAATAGAATATGTTAATAACATTTACGAACTGCGAGTTTAGGACATTCCCAACAGAAAGTAAATATGTTTGACTAGATTCTTGATGGAGAAATAAGATTCACACCTAGATAATTGCATGAGGATTCACTATCAATTTTTCTTTCTTTATTATAATTAGATTGTAATTCCTTGGAATATACTTAATGATGTAGCCACATATTAGCACCGAGAAGTCCATCTCCATCAGTGTGTGGGAGACATGAGATATCATAATCGTTACTTATGCTGAAAATAGTGTTTTTATCACCATAAGAGAAATTCAATCTCTCAAGACTTTATACTGTTTAATTCATAAGGTATGAATGTTTTATGTAATAAGGCACATTTTCAAAAGTTATTTGTAAATATGTTCAACCGTAAGTAAGTACAATCAGTATGTTTTAAAATGTTTAGCACATGCAAATACTACACTAACAAATTTAGGATTATTGAATCCAGAATGGAAAGACAAATTATTTTCTTCTAAAATATACTTGTCTTTGGCAATTAAAGTTGATTATCATCAATTTTAGTAAAATGATTAGTACAGGTAATTCTCTAAGAGTTAGAGTTAAATCACTTTACCTGTTTGAAGATCCCTTTCATGCAAGATTGTCATTGGACCTTATTGGATAAGGTTACAAAGACCAAAGAACACGTTTGACTTATACATTTTGATCCAAATGGTCAGGTAAATGTAAAAGCCAAACAAGCATTGTATTGTTGGGTTGTATGTCCGAAAACTCACAGTTTGTAAAATTAAATATATTATATTTGCAATAAATAAATTATTGAAGTTTATTCAATAAAACTGTTATTGAACATGTAAATTACACTTGTTAAAACTAATCCTATAAACTAAGATCCATGGCTAGTATATGAGTACTTGGACTTTATGTAGAGACATAAGAGCGGATCACGTTTGAGTAGATAGCCAAAATGGTCTATAGTATATGGATAAGGCTGGGTACCTCATTCTGGAAACACTATTGGATGTGGCCTACTTTGTATTTAGTACAAATGATGTGATCCTGAATCATTCATGTGGAGACACTTGAGTGGAGACATCCTATGCAAAGAGTTTGTATAAGACCGGACCGAGATATAAGTCACTCTTACTTTATAATGTTGTTTATTGATTAAGACTGACTATTTCAAAGCGATGATCTAGGTAACTTGACCTTCATCCTGAGCTAACTATGAACTCCTATTTGTTTGAGACTATCCTTAGATTTGCATGTGTGAGAATTGACTCAACAGTGCCGACTCAATAAGCCTCCCATTTCAGGGGTAAGACTGGGTAAATAGCTAGAGACATACGGTGCAAGATGGAATTCACTCCTATCCACTTTTAGGGGTAGTAGTATTGGAATTGGTGTTCTAATTCTCCCAGAGTCTCGTAGTTGGTAAACTGTACACATTGTTATGAATAAAAGAAGAGTTATTTTATTTGGCATTTACTCAAATCCAATAAACAAAGCTCCATGATTATTGTATGTAAACTTAAGCATGTATATGAGATATACAAGTGGATCATGCCTTAAGTGATAACCTAAAAAGGTCTGTAGTATAAGGATTAAGGAGGGATACCTGATCCTGGTGACACTATGGATACGACCCGCTTTGTAGAGGTTTACAAATGCTGTGAACTACTATAAATGGTAGATCCTGATGCTTGGTTTTATCTAGTGGAAATATGGATGATATGCGTTAATGAAATTGCATTGTGCATTCAAGTTTCTCCAGCGGAATCCAAGTGTAAACTTCTCTGAGTTTCCTGGTAAGTCCAGGGTCGAACACAGGGACTTGTGAAAACAGATTGCGTTGGTAATTTTTATGAAAGCCTTTGTAGTAACCATATCAATAAATAAGTCGTTGGGTTTGTTTTTTGTGTTGATGAAAAATAAATAAATGCGGCGGCTTTGAGAAAAGGCAGTTGTGTGACAGATGCAATGAGTATGCGATGAACGGGTTGAGAAAATCTTTAGCTAGCGTTACTTGGGAATGCGTCAGACTATGCGATCATGTTACAGCCATATACAGCAAGTCATTTTTCAATAGAAATGTGATGCTCCTAAGTCTAGGACGCATGTGTTGAATGCAAAATGTCCATAGAGCTTATCCCTAAGTCTCTACTATTGTCCTATGCGATGATGAAAAATGCATGAAAGCAAGGTGACCGCATACAATCATATCCTATCTCTAGGATATATGCGATGCATTGATAACAAATAGTGCTCATTCCTAAGCTTCTATTTCTTGTTTATGCGTTCTAATCTGGCTCTTCCGAGTCTAGATTCTAACTTGACCTTCCCAAGTCTAGATCCTGTCCTTAGACTACCCTCCCGAGTTTCTTTAATGGACGAATGAAGCATACATAAAACAAGATAATCGCAAAGAATGAAGATTCCTTAGTTGTGCTAGCTAAATGCTTCTCAACCCATTCAACTGATTTAGCTACTCATGCGTGAACAACAGAGAGTGAACAAATATAGAGAAGGAAATTCCATTTTTATAAATGAGTTGAGTAAAAAATGACAATGGAAGTTGAAGGTAGAGAGTATGGTAGCAATTCCTTGCTAATCGAGGGTTTTACACTGAAATCTCTATTCTGCTCTAAAGATTTTCCCGCTTCCGCAAGCGTCGGCCCTCTCTCTATCCTTGAAGATCCCGACGCTCTCCCAAGCTTACCGGAACGATCTGCCGACATAACTTCCTCCTTCGCGTCCGCCTTAAAATAAAAGAAAACTAATAACAAAAGCGTGCGAACTAAAGTATGAAATCTCTAACTGGTTAACCCCTTCTTTGAAGAATGCCCTTGGTATTTATAGAGTATCCATGGTGAAAGGCGGCTTCTCTCTCCTGATTGTACAGATGGGACAACTTTAATTCCTGACTGATACGCCGAATAATAGTCACCGAAAAAGCTGAATGTACTTTGTGTTGGATTTTATAGTCACCGAATAATAGTTAACGCCAAGTCTAGATCCTGTCCTTAGACTACCAGCGGCTGCCGCATTGGAAGCGGTCTGCGAAGAGGACAGTCTCTTACTAGCCACTTAAACCTTGTTCAAACATCACTGAGCGATTCGTCATCTTCTTATTCAAAATTTGTAATCAGTTTCCTTCCATCTGGCGTTCTCGGTAGGTGGAAAATTCTTCTTCATAAATTTCTCCACTACCTGTTCCCAAGAAGTGATCTCTCCTGACTCGAGAACATTTCCTAGCCTTATCACATAGAGAAAATGGAAACAACTTAGTCGAACTTCTTCAGCAAAGATGTTCGGGAACACACAAAGTATTGTAGATTTCAATAAAACTTCGGAGGTGGCGTGCGGGTCCTCGCCACGCCTTCCTCCGAATTGACCTACAGTCTGGATCATGCAGCATCACCGGTTTCATTTCGAATATGCTTCCATCGAGGGCAGACCTCATGATTCTCGGAAAGAAATCATAGAGGTTTGGCGATGCATAGTACCTAATGGTCTATTGCGATTCTTTGCCAACAGAATTGGATTCGCCATGACATTATTATCATTTGGTGTTTTGATGACATGCAGAAAATGCATGCCATCTTAGTCCTTTTACTTAGAATTATGAAGGTTGTTAGGTAGAATATGCGGCAATCTATTTAGGAAATTCTACGAGGAAAAAGAGTCTGCGTCGATCAACATGATGAATCTCAAACTAACCCGTTACTTTGCGTTAATTGTGCGTTCAATTGTTCTATTCTTTGTAGCTAATGCAGGAAATTTACGCAAACGTGGAAACCGGACCACCACATAGACGACCGCATGTGGAGAAGCACTCCATCGCAAAAGGTAAACGCATTGATCAATGCATGGGTAGTTGCAGTAATCCAACCGTAATGCGTCCATCACATGGGAGTTGCGCTCTTCAAGTGATTGCGGTCATCATGTAGAGTTGCGGTATTAAGAAAATGCGGCCATTGAATGATTGCGGCTATGCGAAAATGCATTCTAATGGGATAAACGCAAGGTTGGTGGAATGAACGCATCAATGCATCTACCTCGAGAAAATCCAAAAGATGATGTTGACATTTCACCTACCACTTCGTTGGTGGCAGAGGTTCAGAAAAAGACTAACGCATTGAACTTCAGACTCAGAGCAGTCTAATTAATGTTGTCGACGACCCAAGCTCTATAAATAGAAGCCGACGAGCTGAAATTCAAGTGATCCAGAGATTATCCCTCAAACCGGGGATTTTCCCCACGATCCAGACAAACGCGTGGGAAGATGGCTATGAGTTCTTCACCTCCTTCATCCATTCCGAGTGACGACTAGAGCCTTCGACTGGAGCTAGACCTTGAGAGAGTCAGCTCTTCCACCCATCCATGGCACCACTGATAGCTTTGACACACATCCGCTGGAAGTAAAGTTTATCTTCTAGCTGGTCATTTATTTTTCCTTTCTTTTCTTATATTGTATTGTATGACATTTTGAATTAAGAAATTAATACAATTTGTTTTCAATGCATTTCTCTATTCCTTCGACTCCATCTCCATCTTCTTTGCTTAGCATTTTTACTTTCATTACAACACTCAGTGAGATTGCTTGGGTATTGCATACTTAGTCATGTGGATTAGGGATATGAAGCATGTAGCAACCTACTGAGAGGTGTGCGTTGCGTGAGTGTGTGAGTAACCTTATTTTCTTAGTGTGAAGCTGCGGCAATGCCTGTCTATAGGCTAATGGATTGCTTGTCTATGAGTAAAGTCAGCAACAACCAACTGCCCGAGAGGGTAAGTGGTTGGTTGCATTAAGCAATGTATGCATTGTTCACTAGAGATAGGAATAATATTGCGTCAACCAAGTTCATGCGATTACCTTGTCCTATGAGTGCATCATTCATCATTTAGGCATACTTGAGAGAGTAGTCTAAAACCCAAATCTAAGACTCGAGAGAGCGGATTGGAATGCATAGACAATAACGGGGAACTTAGAGATAAGCTTCGTTTGTTAACCTGCATCGCATGCACCCTAGGAATAGGAATGATATTATGTGGTCGCATATTTGTGTGGATGTCATTTTGTCATCGCATAAATAAGAATAGAGGCTTATGTGTAGGCCCTGTAGACTTCGCGCATATCGCATGCACTCTAGCATTAGAAGCCGTAGCATTCGCACCGAATGGTGGTTTACTATTGTATGTGGGTTGCATGATCTCATGGCTTGCGTTGACTAAGGTTGCCCTTGTGATCACTCTTAAGTATTGCAATGAAAACATCTCTGCATTTTATCTATTTTTCCCATTCATTTATTTTATGTCAAGAGTTGTCGTATCTCTACCTCTCATGCATATTCTCATTGTGTTGTCTGCTAGATAGGAGTAGGAGTAGGATTAACGTAGCAACATCCCCTCCATTCTTTTATTTATACTGACGCATGGACATCACCACAAACATATAGTTACAAGTCCCTGTGTTCGACATCGGATTACCCGAGAAACTTGTGTTGGAATTATACTTGGTTCCAGTGCAAGAAAACTTGTGGCAGGACGCATGGTCATCGCATACATTCATTAACGCAATATTAGTCCAACGCATGACCATCAACGCATGACTATCAATTCATATATTAGGAACATGCATCGCATAACGCGTCCTCGGGATTTTGGTTGTCGAGTAAAATTGACTTCCAATTTCCCGCCATCAGTGCTCCATTTCTAGGCTACTCCGCCATCTCTTCGTTGTCTGACTGTAGTTGCTGTTGGCAACTTCTTAGTCTTCTTCTAAATGTCCTCTCAATCTCCGGGTCGTAATTCAGAGATTGAGAGTCCGCAAAGAAATCAGAAAAATTATCATTAGCACTCTATTTTGTTGAAGTCCCCGGCAACGGCGCCAAAAACTTGATGCTTGGTTTTATGCAATGGAAATATGGATGATATGCGTTGATGAAATTGCATTGTGCACTCAAGTTTCAGTAGAATCCAAGTGTAAATTCCTTTGAGTTTTCTGGTAGGTTCAGGGTCGAATATAGGGACTTGTGAAAACAGATTGTGTTGGTAATTTTTATGAAAGCCTTTGCGGTAACCGTATCAATAAATAAATCATTGGGTTTGTTGTTTGCGTTGATGAAAAATAAATAAATGCGACGACTTTGAAAAAAGGCAGTTGTGTGATAGATGCAATGAGTATACGATGAATGGGTTGAGAAAATCTTTAGCTAGTATTACTTGGGAATGCGTCAGACTATGCGATCATGTTACAACCATACACAACAAGTCATTTTCCAATGGAAATGCGATGCTCCTAAGTCTAGGATGCATGTGTTGAATGCAAAATGTCCATAGAGCTTATCCCTAAGTCTCTACTCTTGTCCTATGCGATGATGAAAAATGCATGAAAGCAAGGTGACTGCATACAATCATATCCTATATCTAGGATACATGCGATGCATTGATAAAAAATAGTGCTCATTCCTAAGCTCCTATCTCTTGTTTATGCGTTCTAATCTAGCTCTTCCAAGTCTAGATTCTAACCTGACCTTTCCAAGTCTAGATCCTATCCTTAGACTACCCTCCCGAGTTCTCTAATGGACGAATGAAGCATACATAAAACAAGATAATCGCAAAGAATGAAGATTCCCTAGTTATGCTAGCTAAATGGTTCTCAACCCATTCAATTGATTTAGCTACTCATGCGTGAATAACATAGAGTGAACAAATATAGAGAAGGAAATTCCATTTTTATAAATGAGTTGAGTACAAAATGACAATGGAAGTTGAAGGTAGAGAGCCTGGTAGCAATTCCTTGCTGACCGAGGCTTTTACAC
>NC_052350.1:30133192-30184238 GCF_009727055.1 Benincasa hispida
GATCCTGGTGACTTACTTTCGTTTTGGCTTGCCCCCACGTGTGTCATGCGAACATCCAACTACGGGTAAGTGCCTTATGGGTTTCCTCTTGTCTTACTCAACTCGACTGAGTTTGAGGTTTTCGAGGCTGTTCGTTGGGTTTGTGATCTTAGAGATCATTGAGTTCGTGTTTGCTGATTGATCGTGCTGTGTTGCGGTCATTGTGTTTGAGCATTTGTGTGTTGCTATCTTGAAGATTGAACGAGCCTTTGTGATCGAGGGAGTTTGAAGCATGAGTCTTCAAAGGTATATATTTGTTATCCCTTGATCTTTTGGTAAAGCATGTTGTAATTTCGTATTATGCATGACCTGTAAGTTTCTGTTTCTTGACTATAATTGTGTATGTTCAATATCAAATGGAATTTGGAACGATCATTCTGCTACTCATGGAAATCCTTATGTCTAATTTCCTTCAATTTGTATCAGAGCCAGGTTGTTCTGATATTCCAAATTTCACTTATGTTTTGAACTTCTTTTACAGTCGTGGTGGGTTTTTTGCATTTGTGTTTAAGTGTTAAATGCTTTTGTGGTTGGCATTGATGAATGTTTAGGGGTTAATTTCCTCTGTTTAAAGCTTTCTTTTGATTACAAAGTGTTAAGTTGTAAGGGCCTCTATGTTTTTGGGCATAATTAACAAGCAATCCAGTCTATAATTCAAAGTGTTTAAGTTTGTCGAGTCGTTCATGATGAAGTTTCGAAGCATGGAGATGCGGTTCTCAACGAAGAAGAATACCAAGATTGGTCATATCATGTAGCCTAAGGTAAACGATCGGTGGGATTTAGCTAAACGATCGTGTAGATTTTTCTATGCGATCGTGTAGTATTTACTAAACGATCATTTAGCTAATGATAAACGATGGGTTAAAGGGTTTACTCTATTGTGTAGCATTGATTGCCCGATCATGTGGACGCTAGAGGTAAATCGTTTAATAAAAGATGCGCGCACTAAACGATCGTGTAGTTAGCATTCTCATCACATAGTTACTGACTACGATTGTGCTTCACCGCATCATTGTCATTTAGACGATCGTTTAAGGTTTGTGTTATGCGTTGCACGCTGCACGATCGCATACCTTATGCTTTATCGCATAGTAAAGGTACACGATCGTTGCTAAACGATCGTTTAGCTCTGGAAGTGTAGGTAAATGATTGAGTAAAGCGTTTACCCTTTCGTGCAGGCGATCACAAAATTTTTGGTACACAATTAGTGGAGACGCAGACTTCGACCGGACGGTTCAAGACCCGGTTCGCCTGTTTGAACCGGAGACTCTTTGCTTTTGTAATAGTTAGCTCTAGTTTTGAGGATTTTGAGGCAAATTTTCCCAGTTCATCAACTTTTGTATAATACATGAGATTTATGTGGTTAATATTATGGCATAGTGTATGAACATATAGATTTGAAACCTAACCTTATGTTGTGCAATTTTTCATGCATCATGTATTATAAGTGTTATAATATGGCATGATGAAATTACAAGAAAGCATGTGCATGCATCATGAAATATAAGAGTTATATTTATGCATGCAGTAAGCATATTCATGCATCATCTTTATATTATAAGCGTTATAATATAAGGGTGTATGGAAGCATGTTTGCTTGGTTTGTTGCTGTGTTGTATAAGAGTGATATAAAAATTAGCAATGAATGAACAATGCATGGAGTATGACACTTAGGCTGTTTGTAAAAGTTATGAATGCCTTATATGTGTTTGTGTTTGTTTTGCGTTGTGGATGGTTTTGGTTGTTTCTGTTATAAGCGTTATAATAGAAATTAGAACTAAAATCGATAAGAAAGAGTTGCATGCGGACTTAGGCAAACTCATGTTTTAAAAGAATTTTAAAATTAGATTGAGATAAACCTAAGTTCAAGGTTCTAATGGGATTAGCAACCTAGTTTAATATTTTTAAATTGGTTTGTAGGATTAAATTTATTGGCATAAAAGATTAAAATTTTATTAAATCTATCTATAAGGGACCTTTTGTCTAAGGCAGGTTCTATCTAGGCTGGGGTACTTAAGCTGATGGAAGCAGAACACCCCTACCTAGGAACCTACTTGGAAAGGTGAATTAGATAGATTTTCTGCAAGCATGTGACAGTTGGTCAAAGACTCCATCGAAGAGTTTAATGGATGATGATCAAAAGTTGTTCAACTAACCAAGGTAAAAGTTACTCTTGGGCAAACCTAAAAAGTCACTTAGTTAAAATTCTTAGCCATGGTTTTTCTAAGTAAACTAAACCCTAGGTTATAAAATACTTAGTGGGAGGAAGAGAGATATATATGATATGTCAATGATTCCATTCATGTTTCTCCCTGAACGTTCATGCTGTGAGATTCATGCTTGGTCTCGTGGTTGAAGGAACTCTTATCAAAGAGTATCTCTGAGCGGAAGCAAGATCGTTCCAAATTCATTGTGACAGAAACACCGCATTCACAAAGAAACTATAAATTATGCATCTAAGAACAAATTACAACATGCTTTTAAAACTTAAATAACAAAGGAGCGAGAGACATACCAGTTGAAGAACTTTTCTTCTTTGAACTCTCGCTCTCGTCAATCCAAAAAATCTCACTATTGCTGAGACCGTCAAGGCTATCGTCCACCAAATCTCACTGTCGTCTACCACCGAACAAACTTCTCATGAACAGGCAGCAAAGAAGGACACAACCACTTGGAAACCTTGGTATTCTCAGAGTGAGAATCCAGGAGGTGTGGGCTCTATTGGATTTGGTAGAGGGAAGGAGGAAGGAACGATCATTTACCACGACCAAGCAAGTGGGAGATATCTGAAGTCTATCGTATAGACAAGTGCTTGATCGTTTAGTAAAAGGTACACGATCGTGTAGTAAAAAGGGTCTAATCGTTTAGACGACCGTTTAGTAAAATCGCTCGAGCGCGCGATCGTTTAGTAAAGACTATGCGATCGTTTAGGGAAAGCACGCGTGTACACGATCGTTTAGTAAACTTTGAGCTATCGTGTATGCTCTCGTTTGCTAGGAGATGGGCAGTATACTAATTCATGTAATGATTATGATCACATGAAAAATGAACACTATTTTCATTTTATCCTTCAGTTACGAAAACTGATTGCAACCTCCTACTATCTCATTCGGTTACGGAGAAAAAAATGCCAACAATTATCTTATAATTGTTTAATTAAAAAATAAATATAATCATATTATAATTATAACCTATGGTTTAATATCACATCATATGCAACAAATGAACCATAGTCCTTTTCTCCTCCACTAGATATAAATCATATTTATATCCTTTTCCTCCAATTAATGTATCTCATACATCATGTCAACTATATCATATATAATTGACCAGTTCAATCATATAATCGAACTTCCTCTTGTTAATTTGAACACTTCAAACTGACCCAAAAACTGATTCTCAACTTGAATCCATTGAGCTACCAAGGGGACCTTATGGATTTATGGCTCGAAGCTCCAACGGTACATGAATAGTTGACTAAACTTTTTAGCCACGAGATCCACCATTCGTTAACTGCCAGACATTCCACTAAAGGTTGACAGCTGCACTCTTCTCACCACATATATATTTCTGTGTCCATTGGATATAACCAATCAATAGTACGATAACCCTTCACAGATGCTCGTAAGTACAATAGGGCCAATTTATCGTTTTGCCCCTGTAGTTACATCTAACTCTTTAAATACCACTGATCCCTCTAATGAACAATACAACATAGTCCTACTATGTATGGACACCTCTCGGGCCATGAGAAGCTGTGTAGCGCCACATCGTTCAAGCCCCAAAATCAGCCCTTAAGGGAGCAATCATCTTGTGTAGCTGAGTTCTTGATAACGGGCAGAAATGCACGTTTCATAATGCTAAATCCTTAAACAATGTTGGATTGCGTTGATGAAATATGTTAAATTACGTCCATTAAGCATAAATTCTATAATATTGCGGTCGCATGCGTCCAATGCATTAGAGCAGTTGATCTTTATATTTTTGTGCAGAATAATGTGTTAATGCAATGCAAAGAATGCGATCATAGAAATACATTGGTCGAGCGCAACTTCATCGCAAGACTTTGCATTGATCGTGCTCGCAAACATTCACCCAAGAAGAATGACCGAAACATGGTGGGTGCATCCGAACGAAAGGACAATTAAGATCAATGGGACAGAAAGCTGACGGCAGTTGGATCCAAATTAAGTTGACAACATATAACGGTCACAAAGTAAATCTAGCTTTATCGGTGACAATTATCCGGTGCATCAGTCAGGAATTAAAACTTTCTCATCTGTACAACCAAGAGAGAGAAGCCATCTTTCACCTTTGATGCCCTATAAATATCAAGTGCATTCTTCATAGAAGGGGTTAAGCAGTCGATTACCTCATCACCATTACAAGTTCGTACCTCTGTTCATAGTTTTCTTTTCCATTTTATGGCGGAGCAAGAGAAGAATGGTGACGCCGGAGATTGTCCAAGGCAGCTCGAGAGAGAACATTGGGGCGTAAGAGCAGAGAATGGGCTAACTCTCGCGAAAGCGAGAATATCTTTAGAGCACGAGTAGAAACAGTGTAACGCCTGACAACAAGAAATTGCTCCAGGCTCTTTACTATACTTGCATTGTTATCCTGTACTTCATTTTATATCTATTCAATGGAAGTTCTATTTCTACATCTGCTCACTCTCTTAATACACATGAGTAGCTAAACTAGTTGAATGGGTTGAGAGGAACTAAGCTAATATGATCTAGGAAGTTCACTGCTTGCGATTGTCTTGTTTTATGTTATGCAAAATACCCCTTTAGAGTTACTCGAGAGAGAATCTAAAGAAAGAACCTAATGTCTCGAGAGAGCTAGGTTAGAATCTGGATTCAAAAGAGCAAGATTAGGCTTGCATAAACAAGAAATAGGGACTTGGAGATAAGTTCTGTTTGTCAACTTGCATTGCATGCATCCTAGGAATAGGAATGATATTATGTGGTCGCATATTTGTGTGAATGTCATGTTGTCATCGTATAAATAGAGATAGAGGTTTATGTGCAACCCTGTAGACTTATCGCATGCGTTCTAGCCTTAGAAGCCGTGGCATTTGCACCGAGAGGTGGTTTACTATTGTATGCATGTTGCATGATCGCATCCTAGGGAGTGTTATTCGAAACCCTTCTCAACCCGTTCACCGCATATTCATCGTATTTCCCGTTTACCAACTCTTTTCGAACTCTACCACATTCGTTATATTTTCATTAACGCAACAACAACCCAATATTTATTTATTCAACTGGTTACCGCAAGTTTTCATAAAAATCTCCAATGCAACTATTTTCACAAGTCCCTGTGTTCGACCTTGGATTTACCAGGAAACTCAGAAGAATTTACACTTGGATTCCTCTGGGGAAACTTGAGTGCACAACGCAATCCACCAACACTTATCATCCATAATTTCCACTTCATAAAATTCAAGCATCAGTTCTCAACTCCCAAATTAGACGAATCCCCAAAGTGGTAGGTTTGAGTCGGCGATCTGGCCACTTGTACCCATGAAAATCAAAGGACCACCCTCAAAAGTAGAAGTTCCCAACTCACTCAGGATTAAGGTCATATTACCTATGGTCATCCTAGTGAAGTCAAGTCTCTGTCATGAACGACATTATATAACGAGACTATAACACTTCGTGGTCCGATCTTATACAAACTCCTTTGTATAGAACGCCCCCGCTCGCATGTCTCCACATGAATGATCAGAATCAGACCATCTGTAGCAAGTCACAACACTTGTACCTATTCTACAAAGCGGGCTGCATCCGTAGCCTTACCAGGATAAGGTTTCCCTCCTATATCTATATACTACAGACCATTTTGGTTATCACTTAAGGCATGATCCACCTGTATGTCTCCACATACATGATTAATTTACAATGACAACCAAGGATCTTAGTTTATTGGTTTGATGTAAAATAATTAAAACATCCAATGTTTCATAGACAAAAGTGAAGAAAACATCATACCACAAGCATTTGTTCAATATAGTGTTTACAAACTACAAAACCCAACGAGAGTTTAGGGCATCAACCCCAACAGTGGTCCCATGGGAGCATCCCTCTTCGGATGATGTTTTCATGAGTCAATATCAAGGTAGACAAAGAGAGTATTTTTGGTAAGTGGGTGATGGGTGAGTGTCAACACGTCTTGCGGTCTTCTTTATTGGTTCGCACCATAAGATCATTCTTTCACTCTCTCGTGGCGCCCTTGAAGCATCTCCCTTCGGATGGGTTTTGTGTAGTTGGTCAATATCAAGGTGAACTCCAGAAATGGATAGGGTCACTTTAGTTTTTGCCCCAATCAGATTTTTTCCCTTCGGATTGGCTGCTTGGGGCAGAACTCTAGGGCCTAAAATGATGGGTCACACTTACGGGAAATTGTTAAGTAAGTCAATGATTTCTTGATCAAATCAATAATGGCTAGTCATTATAGGAGCAAGAGTTGTTCTAGTATTAATAACTGGTTGAGAATGTCTCAATTCAGAGGAGGGATAAATTGACCACCCATCGGCGGCTTTTGTTCTAAACCCTTGAAGCATCATTGCGAAACTAGATGTCACACGGGGTTCATGTTAGTTTTGTTAAACCGTATTGAATATTGTTTGTTTTTCAACGAGTATTTGCTTAAAACGTAACGTAGGTCAATGTGTTTTTTTTTTTTTTTTTTTCAGAAACATGTTTGATTTTCCATTAAATGCCTCTAGTTTGAGTGATTTCATATAGTGGAAAGAATCTTGTAAAACGGTCATTTGACCCAACTATAATTATGAATAACTCGTGAATGATCGACTTGCTTATATTGATTATATCCATGAACACAGCTTGTCCTACAGTGCATAATATTCAACTATGGTTTGTAGTGGTTTTTCTTGAAGTTAATGAATGAAAGTTAATTTAATCAAAGAGTTTAATTAATTAATCTTGGATCATTGGAGTTTATAATTTTTAGGTCCATAAGGTCCCCTTTCTAGCTCACCATGAACCAATAAGGATCAAATATGTTGAAAGTGTAGGGTTGAAAGCCCTAACACAACGAAAGAAAATAGGACCCAAACTCGAAATTAATTTAGGATTTCTAAAGTACCAGTACACTGGGAAGTTCCAGAAAATTATAGAGACCAATAAAGAAATTTAGCTTACTGTATGATTAAACTAGGTTAAGCATGCAATAGAATTAAATCTACAAAGAAAAGGGAAACGTTACTTATTTTTGTAGAACTGAATTAAATTCACCAATTCACCAATTATGATTAAGAATAAAACCACCAAAAAGGGCTCTCTCTATTCTCTGAGAATTGAGGATTATAGGTTTGTGGGAACCAAATAACAAATAGGAAGAAAAAAGGTGATTTTTTTCTTGAGAGAAAGTATGTTCACAGAACCGTTATATGTGTGTACCAAAATCAATCACCTACATTCTTGAAAAAATTGCAGGATTATAATCAAAGGAGAGAGAAAGAGTGAAGCGTAGGAGTCATCCCACATTTCTATTAACTCCCTACGTGGGAGTTAATTTTTATTTAGTATCAAATAAATTAAATAAATTTAATTAACTAAATCTTATTTAGTTAATGATTTCAATTAAATCATATTTAAATGAAACATCTCTCATATAACCGATAGTTTTAATTCAATTAATTAAATTAAATTAAATTAAATAATTATTTAATTCTCCAATTAAATAATTATCAAATTTAAAAGTCAAATATTTAATTTAACCTACAAATGAATCATATTCAGCTGTATTTTTCTCATAACCTACGATTTTAATGTGCATCAAATACACATTAATTTTAAACTATAGTTTTAATATGAATCCAATTCACATTAAATTGATATTTAAACTCCTTCAAATATTTAATTCTCCCATAAATTAATTTTGAATCATATCCAAAATTAAATTTATATTATAACGTTTAATTAAAAATAAACTTTATATTATAAGGTATCATTGTACATTATATTATTTCCCTAAGTGAGTTTAAACATTTCAAACCCTATTCAAAACATAGTTACCTCAATTCCCTTTACGAGCTATACGATGCACGCACGGTTCAAGCCTATTGATATACAATAATGCCCTGACTTGACTCAATTCATGCAATACTACTTCTAGATATGCGTTATTCATGGATGTTCTAGTAGTATTTTGTGCGTTGTCACAAGTTTCCTTACGTTGGAACTAAGTATAATTCCATCGCAAGTTTTTCGGTGTGATCCGTGGTCGAACACAGGGAATGTTTGAGGTTATTGCATTATGTTTATGATACATGTGACCAGGTTTTTCAATCTTTAAAAGTATAGTTTGTGCAAGTATATAAAAATTGCGATGAAGTAAAGGAAAGCAGTAAAAATGCGATAATAAAATAAAGTGCAGTAAACCTAAGCTAAAATGGTACAAGATACAGACTTCAGATATAAGATACTGAGGTCAAGGCTGGCTGTGAAGATTCTACAAAGATCATGTAATGTGGCGGCAAGTCTTATGTATGAAACAAAACAGAAAGATAACTAATATAACCATCGTAAGTTCTTAATTGCGTTGAAGTGATAAGTACGATTCCGTTTTTCCCTACACCTTTCAGTGATCGGCCGCGTTCCCATATGTCTGTGGTAAAACAGAGACGAACGTAATGAATGCAAAGTTGCTTCCTTGTCTGGAAGTACTACTCGCTCTAGTTAATGCATTCTTCTGACCTTCTCTCGATAGATCAGAATGACATCTTCACTTCTGCTCTCACAGGTGAAGATGCCATCTAGCATGCCTTAGCTAAATGCAATTTATCTCTTTAACACAGATTAAGTACTCGTTTAATTCATATTAACTACCAGGAGATTAAGAACACATCATGAAGAAAGCGATAAACGGAGGAACGAAAATAGACAGAAAAGTGGTGATGAAAGCAATCAAGACATTCAGTATATCTATTTAGCGTCTGATACATGGTGTGTGAATGTAGAGATAAAGAAGATGAACTACAATGACAAAAAGAGATAGAATAGATACAAATAGCGCCTTCATCTTGGCACCGATTTGGATGGAGATCTGCTTGCCGAATTGGATGGATTGGACGGATGGATGAGCTTCCCTCTCAGGCTTGCTCAATCAGTAGCAGGGATCTGAGTAAAAGAGCTTCGCGGTGGGGATTTGAAAGATGAACACTGAGACTCACCTCTCGGCCTTGCCTCTTCTTCTTCCCGGATTTCTTCAGTTTAACACTCAACTCAGCCTTTCTTTCAATATACTAGTAGCAATTAGCCCCGTATCGAGTAACCTCTTTTTCTGTGAAGTTCATGGGGTATTTATAGGTGAAAATCTTTGACTCCGGCCTTGTGGTCCCCACTTGTTGTTATGAAAATTCCGAAGATGGAGGGATATTATTCCTTCTGTTATGCAATCAAACCGTCGAATCTGCACAATCGTTAGTTGTACACATGTCACAATCCTTCGCTTTTGCGTTGCTCAGCCGCATCTTTGGATCGAGTGTTTGCATGCGGTGTTGTTTTTATTATCGCATGCGGTTAAAAGTCAGCTCTAGATCGACTGTCGTATTGCACCATCATTGCATTAATCGTCTTTTCAGTGTTGATTGATAGGTGCAATGTGACAGAGATGCGTTGGTCAGTTCTTCTTGAGCCTTGATCGCAAGCGGTGACTTGGTTTCTTGCAAAACAGACTAGAAATCTCCTTTTCTTCCATCTTAACAATGTTAGTGGGTGTAATTGCGATAATTCATAATTATTGTATTTTTAAGCTAATTTCCATACAATTGGCACATATTTAATCTCTTTTGGCCACAATATCTAGATAAGGCAGTACAAATAACTTGTATTTCTACAAGTTATCACACCCCCAAATTTACATATATGTTTGTCCTTAAGCATATCTTCTACTAAGGCAATAAAGCTCAATTCCTGTCCTATATTTTTGCGTCAATTGGTTGCTCCGAATGTTACACTTAGGCACATTACTTAACATCGCAATTTCTTCCTATCCTTGCTAATTCTTAACAAGCCCTAATTTATTCTTCTATATAATAAAATTCTACTCAAAGATGCTTTTCTAGTTTTTTTCAAAATAGAATGTTTATCTCTTCTTGTCAAAACACTTGATATATCTACATACAGTGGTAAAAACTTTTGTTTCATTTACTACAGACAGTCGTTCATGGTTACACTCTTCGTTTTGGTCTGCCCTCACGGGTGTCATGCAAACATCCAACTACGGTTGTGTGCCAATCTCAACTTTAACTCATGATATTCAGAGGAGTTGTCTCTTGTATTTATATGTTTTTTTTTAATACTGTGTTGATCTTGGAAACCCATCTTCGTTTTTGCTTGCTCCTACGGGTGTCATACGAACATCCAACTACAAGCAGGCTCCTTTCACAACTAGACTCTTATCAGTTTGGGAACATTTTATTTTTCCCTTTTGCTGACATTGGAGTTTTGCATAAAAAGTTTTTTTTTTTTCAAAACAGAAAATGAACGCATTTTCTTAAATACTGCATATTCTTGATTTTATCTGCTCAGACCTTCTCTACCCCCAAATTTAAAGATGAGCAAGGTTCTCATTGCGTTGTTTGGATAGACTAGACAAACACTTAGAAGAAAAATTTCAAAAAGAAGGTTTGATTAGAACTTTGAAAGATAAAGAGGTAAAGTACTGTTAAACTAAGAATTAACTAAATGTTAGTCAGAATTTACAAAGTATGGGAAATGTTTCTAAGTATAAACATATATTACATCATAGCAACGCAATGAAGAACACAAAAGTAAAAGATTCAGAACATTACAAATATTGACAAAGGATGATAAGGAGAAAGGCACAGGCAAAAAGTGGAGTGAATATGTACTCATTGTATTGAATATTAACAAAGACAAAATAATTACAAATTAACGCAGTACAAAATTGTGTGCCTGTACAAGAATCAAAGAATTGATTAACTTTTTAAATTTGATTTCAGATGGGTGCACGCTAAAAAAGTGGCACGGCTCTCTAATATCGCAAAACATTTTTGTTGAGGATGGGCAACAATGCATGCACACCCCCCAACACACCTCTTAACTAACACATTTCTGGAGGATACCTCAACATAGTGCATTAGCTAAGGACGGGCAAAGGATACATACGCGCGCAACAACACTCCTTAACGCAATGTATTTGGGCGTAATGGACGGAAAGTGTCTCTTGTTAACTCACAATGTACCCATCATCGCATTTCATATCAGTATTTATTGTTCTTTTCAATTCATCTAAAACACCAATCGAAAAGGACTTTGCGGTGTTTAATGCTTCATCCAATCATTCACATAAAAATTTACGAACGACGCTACTAAATCTAAGGAATAGAAATGCATACGAAAGTATATTGAAAGGAAAAACAGAAACGCATTAAAGACTGATTCTAATGAGCAGTAAATAGTGGCATTTAGGAGGCGATAAAAGAAAACTGGAGAGAAAGCATGTAAACATAGATAGGGATGCTGATTGTCAGATGTTTTTAGAATTATCGCAATCGCTTCCCTCCGCAAGCAGTTTAAATCCTGCTTGCCCAAGTCAATGGTATCCATGCATCGTTTGAAGTCGCCTCCATAGTAAGGCTTAATCTGCTGACCATTGACTTTTAAACGCACTGTTCCCATCTAAAGTTGTTAATTCTACTGCGCCTAGGAAGATTGTCTTGATTCGAATGGCCTAGACAGCGGGACTTTAACTTTCCTGGGAAACAACTGCAAAATGACGTTAAAAATAATACCTATTGACCTTGGGTTGAATGTCCTGTCGTTTATGCGGTCGTCATGCCATTTCTTGGTTTTCTCCTTATAGATCTTGTTTTCGTAGGCATCCCGTCGCCATTCGACCAACTGATTCAATTGCAGCTTCCGTACTTTCCCCGCACTTGCTAAATCAAACTTCAGCTTTTTACATGCCCACATTGCCTTATGTTCCAACTCGAGCGGTAGATGACAAGCTTTTCTAAAGACCAGGGCGTATGGGGACATGCCAATTGGTGTCTTATAGGCAGTCCTGTATGCTTACAGTGCTTCATCAAGCTTGGGTGACCAATCCTTCCTGGAAGTATTGACTACTTTCTCCAAGATAGTTTTGATCTCTCTATTAGAAATTTCTGCCTGCCCATTAGTCTGTGGGTGATACGTAGTCGCAACTCGATGGCTGACGTTGAATTTAGTCAATAGGTTGGAAATTATGGGGTTGATAAAGTGAGAACCCTCATCGCTGATTAAGGCTCGTGGCATCCCATATCGAGCAAAAATGTTCTTCTTCAGAAACTTCGCCACTATGGCCACATCATTCTTGGCACATGCAATGGCCTTAACGCATTTTGATACATAGTCAACTGCGACCAACGTATAGTGATGACCTTCGGATGGTGGAAATGGGCCCATGAAGTCAATTCCCCAACCATCAAATAATTCCACTTCTAGGATTGACGTCAGTGGCATTTCATTCCTTTTTGACATATTCCCCGTTCTCTGACATCTGTCGCATTGCACAACATGGGCATGAGCATCCTTAAACAATGTTGGCCAGAAGTAGCCATACTGTAGGACCTTTGCTACAGTCCCCTACCCCCCAAAATGTCCTCCATATGAAGACTCATGACAAAGCTCTAAAATGTGCTTGACTTCGTGCTTAGGAACGCATCGACGTAATATATGATCAGGTCCCTGTCGATATAGGAATGGGTCATCCCAGAAATAAAATTTGGCATCATGTCTCAGCTTTTTCTTTTGCTGGTAAGTGTAGTCATCTGGTAGTTGACCATAAACGATGAAGTTCACTATGTCCGCATACCAGGGAATATTAACGTCTATTGCCATCAGCAGCTCGTCAGGGAATCTTTCCTCGATATCTTTTTTTATCCCTTGAACCTTGCAATTCTCCAATCTTGATAAATGATCCGCGACTTGGTTCTCGGTGCCCTTCCGATCTTTGATCTCTAGGTAAAACTCTTGCATAGCAACACCCACCGTATAAGCCTTGGTTTTGTATCATTCTTTGTCATCAAGTACTTGATCGTAGAGTGATCCGTATACACACCAACATTTGTTTCGATTAAGTATTGTCGGAATTTCTCCAGTGCAAATACCACTGCGAGCATTTCCTCTGTGGTTGTGTAGTTTTCCTGTGTATCATTCAATGTTTTACTTTCATAATAAATAGGATGCAATACCTTGTCCTTGCGCTGACTCAAAACTACACCCACAGCATATCTGCTAGCATCGCACATCAACGCAAATTGTTACGTCCAATCTGGTGCAATCAAAATAGGTGTGGAGATGAGCACATCTTTCAATGTGTTGAATGCTTTGGTGCATGCGTCATAAAAATTCTATTCTCGGTCAGCTTTCAGTAGTGCACTTAGGGGCCTTGCGATTTGGGAGAAATTGCGAATAAATCTACTATAAAACCCAGCATGTTCTAGAAAGCTCCTAAATTGACAGGGGCATTAGATTTATGCTTGCCCCTAAATCTCACAGCGCATTTCCGACCGTCTTCCCTTCTATTGTGCAAGGTAATGTAAAACTCCCAGGATCCTTCATTTTATTGGGGAGATTGTTTTGGAACAGCGCGCTACATTCATATGTTAACGCAACTGTTTCATTTTCCCCGATCTTTCTTTTATTTGCAAGAATGTCCTTGAGAAATTTTACATAACTCGGCATCTGCTCTAGTGCTTCTATCAAGAGAATGTTAATGTGTAGCTACCGAAGAACGTCTAGAAACCTATGAAATTGCTTGCTATCATCTTTCTTCTTCAGTCTTGACAGAAAGGTGGAAGATCCCGCTATATTTTCTATTCACTTGGCTACTTGCTGAGGTCCGGTGCTTGCTGCGCTTCATTAGCTGGAGGTTGCGTTGATTTAGCGTTCATGTCTTGAGGAGCTTCATCTTTTGCAAATGAACTTACTTCTGAACTGGTACTTTTTCTACTATTAATTGACTGGTCATCATCAATAGTCAAATCGACTGGTGTTGTTGTTACATCTGGTATTGATGACATAGGGGCTGTTGTTTTGCCACTTCTCAATGTCACTGCATGACATTGTTCTTTCCCTCGTGGCTCCTGTGCTTTTGAACTGCTATGCTTTGTACCAGGTGCTTTCTTCTATAATTCCCTCGTAAGCTGATCTATCTGCTCTTCTAATTCTTTAAGGGTGTCAGCTTGCGATTGTCTCATTGCCTTGCTTTTTTCATTATAATGTTTTAACGATGTCTCTAGAGACAAGGTGCTGCAAGAGGTATCATATAGGAACGGTTGGTCACAGGGTGGTATACCTTGGGCATTACTTAGGCTGCAGTTCGGATTAATGAAGACCGAAGGGTTGCCTCGATCCCCTTGATAACTATACTGATAGAAACTATGGCTCTCCTGATTGTGATTCCCGTCCCAACCTATAGTTGGGTGATCCCACTAACCAGGGTTGTAGATATTGCCAAATGATTCATTGTAGACGGCATACATGAGTTGTTGATTCCATGGGCAGAACTCTACTACATGTCTCTCTCCACATTGGACGCAATTTATTGGGGCCACGTGAGTCAACACATTAACTTGTGCTGATTCCTAAGAGAGAGTTCCCTGTTGGTTAGTCATTGTCTGGAAAATTGAGGTCATTGTGGTCATCTGATCGACCAGTGCGCTCATTGTATCGGTTAACACATTGGCACTTTCTACTCTTTCTTGCTCCAAACCTTTTACCTCAAGCCCAGTATCAATCCACTCATCAGAATGCCGCGAGATGCGATCCAATATGTTTTTTGCCTCCGTATATGACTTGTTCATCAATCCTTCTTCTGCAGAGGCATCGACAACTGCTTGTGTTGATTGGTCTAAGCCATTGTAAAATGTTTCCATGAAAATAATATCGGGAATCCTGATATGCGGACAACTTTTCATTAACTGTCGGAATTGCACCCAGGTGGTACTCAAGGTTTCGTACCCCTTTTGTTGAAAATTCAGAACATCCCTCCGACTCCTTGCATTGACTGCTAGAGGAAAGAATCTGTTCATGAACCTATCAACCAACTACTCCCAACCATTAATCTCGGATGGCTTTGATGCTGGCTCTAACGCTTGAGCCCACATCTTTGCCTCATCCCGCAATGTGTATGGGAACATATATAATTTAAGTCCTTCTTGAGCTACACCAGGCATGGAGAATGCGCTGCACATGTCTACAAAATTCGTCAAATTAGCGTGTGGGTCTTCTCCTTATAATCCTTCAAATTGACCCACATTCTGAATCATCTGCAGCATGATAGGTTTTATCTCAAAGCTTACATTCCCCTCAACCAAGGGTCTTGAAATTCCTGGTGAGAAGTTATAAAAATCCGGTGCCGCATATTCCCTCATGGGGATGTTATGGTCAACAACAAGAAAAACTGGATCTTACGCTGGCAAATTTTCCCTTTGGTCTCCTGCAGATGCCACATTCTCATCAACCATGCTTCTTCACCAATGGTTTCCCTTTTGAATCCTAAATTCCAGATTCAAATATCAGCTTAGATTACTCATAGTTTCATACCTTATTTTAAGATACTTCTTTCTGAAAACATGTTCTAAAATGTCTCGGGAAGCTTACCCATAAAATTTTAGCTCATAAATCTTCGTGGTTTGTCCGGAATCATCAAAACATTAAGACTGGCCCAGCTTACCCGACAGTTCGACCCTTCTGTATTTTCCTCATTCTCCAGCCCGATTCCTTAGAGATTCTTATCTGGCAGCCCCACCATGAAAACTAGACTCTTTTAAATTTCATATGGATTTGAAATCACATCAAACGCACGAGTATTCTGGGAGAACTCCTCATTCCAAGTTGATGTTACTTTCCAGACTTCACTGCTAATGCGTCCTCTTTGAACTTCTATGTCCAACGCATGGATTTTGCTCTAACGCAAGGTTTCCTCAACTTTCCCACTCTTCTTAAATGTATTTTGAGTTGTGATCTGAAGAATGAAGTCTTTGGTTCTATTTATAGGCGTCCAAGATTGCTCCATGGCCGACACCTCCTACTTGGCCGCATGACCAAGTGTCTCTTCCTTACACCATCAACGCAATCTTTGCATCAGCACAACCCAATGTGTCTTCTTCTCCTTTCACCAACGCATGGCCCTTAACTTTGTATGTCTTCTTACGCTGCCACCTCTTTTACTTGGCTTAAGAATTCTTCCTAACAAGCCACATGTCCGGATGACATCCTCCATGAGTTCATCCTTCATATTTGTCCACAAACTCTTGGATGTTCAATGCATCACTTCCATTTTCCTTCCTTCAGCCGCATGCCATCACCAACAACCCTTCCAACGCATCAACACAACTTCTTCCAATGCATTGGTCCCTTCCAATGCATCAACACAACTTCTTCCAATGCTTTGGTCCCTTCCAACGCATCAACACAACTTTCTATACTTAGCCAAATTTCCAAATTTTCCCTCCTTCCAACGCATCCCACACAACATTCTATACTTAGCCAAATTTCCAAATTTTCCCTTTGCTCAAGTACTCTTTCCAAGATCTTGTGGCCAATTCATAGCAATGCTTAGTCCAACACTTAGTCAATTTTCAGGGATTTAAGCTTAACTCAAAGCTACTCACATAGCAATGCCTAGTCCAACACTTAGTCAATTTTTAGGGATTTAAGCTTAACTCAAAGCTACTCACATTAGGCAATGCCAGTCCAACACTTAGTCAATTTTCAGGGATTTAAGCATAACTCAAAGCTACTCACATAGCAATGCCTAGTCCAACACTTAGTCAATTTTCAGCGATTTAAGCTTAACTCAAAGCTACTCACATAGCAATGCCTAGTCCAACACAGTCAATTTTCAGCGATTTAAGCTTACTCAAAGCTACTCAAGGAAAATCTATTCAACACTTAGAAATTTCCTTTTTCTTCAACATAGGATTTAACTTTCTCCTAGTTAATCCTTTAATCACCTGCTTAAGTAGGAAAAATGGAAATTAAGGTTTCACACATCAGCAGTTCATCAGGGAATTTTTCCTCAATATCTTTTTCTTTATCTTGAACCTCGCAATTCTCCAATCTTGACAAATGATCTGCGACTTGGTTCTCGGTGCCCTTCCGGTCTTTAATCTCTAGGTCAAATTCTTGCAGTAGAAACACCCACTGTATAAGCCTTGGTTTTGCATCCTTCTTTGTCATCAAATACTTGATGGCAGAGTGATCCGTATACACCACCACGTTTGTTCTGATTAAGTACTGTCGAAACTTCTTCAGTGCAAACACCACGCGAGCATTTCCTTCTCTGTGGTTGTATAATTTTCCTGCACATCGTTCAATGTTTTACTTGCATAATAAATAGGATGCAATACCTTATCCTTGCACTGACTTAAACTGCGCCCACAACATATCCGCTAGCATCGCACATCAACGCAAATGGTTGCGTCCAATCCGCCAAAATCAAAATTGGTGCAGAGATGGACGCTTCCTTCAATGTGTTGAATGCTTTGGTGCATGCGTCATCAAAATTGTATTCTTGATCAGCTTCGAGGAGTGCACTTAGGGGCCTTGCGATCTGAGAGAAGTTGCGAATGAATCTTCTATAAAACCCAGCATGCCCTAGAAAGCTCCTAAGTGTTTTTACATTCACTGGTGGAGGCAACTTGGAAATTGCGTCGATATTTGCTTGATCAACTTCCAATCCTGCCTTAGAGATTTTGTGACCTAGAACTATACCTTCTTCCACGATAAGTGGCATTTTTCCCAGTTCAAAACAAGATTCGTTGCCACGCATCTCTTCAAGACCTTTTCAAGGTTAGACAAACAGGAGTCATAATTACTGCCGAAGACTGAGAAATCATCCATGAATACCTCGACTGAATCCTCCAAGTAATCTGAAAATATTGCCATCATGCATCATTGAAAAGTGCCTGGTGCATTGCAGAGTCCAAATGGCATGCGTCGAAATGTGAACGTACCAAATGGGCACGTAAAGGTTGTCTTGTCTTGGTCCTCCAGCGCAATTGCTGAATAGCCATCAAGAAAGCAGAAAAATTCATTCCCTGCAAGTCTGTCTAACATCTGATCAATAAATGGGAGTGGGAAGTAGTCCTTTTTAGTGGCCAAATTTAGCTTACGATAATCCATACAAATTTTCCACCCCGTAGTCGTCCTTGTGGGAACCAATTCATTCTTGTCATTAGTGATGACTATCATCCCCCCTTTCTTCGGAACACACTGCACTGGGCTCACCTAACTGCTATCAGATATCGGATAGATGACACCAATGTCTAGCCACTTTACTATTTCCTTCTTCACGACCTTCCTCATGGCAGGGTTCAAGCGACGTTGCCTTTCTACGGATCCAGTCTTTTCTTCTTCTAGATGAATCTTGTGCATACAATATGAAGGACTGATTCCTTGAATGTTTGCCAAGGTCCATCCTAAGGCCTTTGCGTTACTCTTTAGGATCTGTATGAGCGCATCTTCTTTTTCCTTACTCAGCGATGCGGAAATGATAACCGATAACGTGTCGTTACTTTCTAAGTAAGCATACTTAAGGTACACGGGCAACGACTTTAACTCTAGCACAGGTGGTTCTTCCAGAGATGGTTTAATGCACTGAAAAGTTCGTTCAGACAGCTTGAGTGGTTCAAAATTTGCTTCCACATAAATTTCGGCGCAGTCCTCCTTACTATTGCGCCGATTTTACAATTTTCTTCCTCCAACTCCTTTAGGAGTTCATGCCAATGTCCTTCCCACAGTTCCTCGATATATTGGCAGTTTTCTATATCACCTGGGTACTTCAACACATTGAGTACGTTGAATTTTACCTTCTAATCGTCGACCCTAATGGTCAATTCTCCTTTCTGCACATCGATCATCGCTCACCCTGTGGCGAGAAATGGTCGACCCAGAATGATAAGGATTTCTCTATCAGCTTCATAATCCAATATGACAAAGTCTGTCGAGAAGATAAACTTGTCCACTTGCATGAGAATATTTTCTATCTTGCCCTCAGGAAGCTTTATCGATCTATCGGCCAGCTGTAATGTGATCGTGGTTGGTCTTGCTTCGCTGATATCCAGCTTCTTAAAAATTGATAAGGGCATCAGATTTATGCTTGCCCTTAAATCGCACAGCACATTCCCGACCATCTTCCTTCCTATCGTGCAGGGCAATGTAAAGGTCCCAGGGTCCTTCATTTTAGTGGGGAGGTTGTTTTTAAACAGAGCGTTGCACTCATATGTTAACCCAACCGTTTCATTTTCTCCAATCTTTCTCTTATTGGCGAGAATATCCTTGAGAAACTTTACATAACTCGGCATCTGCTCTAATTCTTCTATCAAGGGAATATTAATGTGTAGCTGCCGGAGAACATCCAGAAACCTCTGAAATTGCTTGCTATCATCTTTCTTTTTCAGCCTGGACGGGAATGGTGGAGGATCCTGCCGTATTTCTTGTTCACTTGGCTGTCTGTGAGGTCCTGTGCTTGTTGAGAATTCAAATCTTGAAGAGCTTCATCTTTTGTAGGTGAATTTACGTTTGAATTGGTACTTTTTCCACTATTGGTTAATTGGTCATCATCAACACTCAAATCTACTAGTGTTGTTGCCGCATCTGGTGCTTTTGGCATAATAGGGGCTGTTGTTTTGCCACTCTTCAATGTCACTACATGACATTGTTCTTTACCCCTGAGCCCTGCTACTTCTGAGTTTCTGTGCCGTGTACCAGACATTGTCCTCTTTAATTTCCTTGCAAGCTGATCTATCTGTTCTTCTAATTCTTTTAGGGAGTTGGCTTGCGATTGTCTCATTTCCTCACTCTTTTCAATATAATGCTTTAACGATGTCTCCAGAGACGAGGTGCTGCAAGAGGTATCATATAAGAACAGTTGGTCACAGGGTGGCATACCTTGAGAATTACTTGGGCTGCAATCCGGATTAGTCAAGACTGGAGGGTTGCTTTGATCCCCTTGATGACTGAATTGATAAAAACTATGGCTCTCTTGATTGAGATTCTCATCCAAACAAAAATTTGGACGGCTCCACCAACCAGGGTTGTGGATGTTGCTAAATGATTCATTGTAGACAACATATACGGGTTGTTGATTCCATGGGCAGGCTTCTACTAGATGTCTCTCTTCCCATTGAGTGCAATCTATTGCGGCTGCATGAGTCACCGCATTAACTTGCGCTTATCCTTGAGAGAGAGTTTTCAGATGATTAGCCACAGCCTGAAAGAGTGAGGTCATTGTGGTCATTTGATTGACCAGTGTGCTCATTGTGTCTGTTAACACATCAGCACTTTCTACTCTCTCTTGTTCCCGACCTCTTACCTCGAGCCTGGTATCAACCCACTCATCAGAATGTCGTGAGATTTATTCATTAATCCCCCTTCTGTGGAGGCATCTGCAACTGCTTGCGTTGATTGGTCTAAGCCATTTTAAAAGGTTTCCATTAAAATACTATCGAGAATCCCGATGTGCGGACAGCTCTTAACTAACTGCCGAAATCGAACCCAGGCAATGCTTAAGGTTTCGTAACCCTTTTGTTCGAAATTCAAAACGTACCTTCTTCTCTTTGCATTGACAGACGGAGGAAAGAATCTGTTCATGAACATAACCAACTGCTCCCATTCATTAATTTCATCCGGCTCTAATGCTTAAGCCCACCTCTTGGCTTTATCCCGTAATGTGTACAGGAATAGATATAGCTTAAGCCCTTCTTGAGTTACACCAGGCATGGAGAATGCGCTGCACATTTCTACAAAATTTGTCAGATGAGCATGTGGGTCTTCTTCTTAAAATCCCCCAAATTGTCCCACATTCTAAATCATCTGCAGCATAATAGGTTTCATCTCAAAGCTTACATTCCCTTCAACCATAGGTCATGAAATTCCTGGTGAGAAATTATAAAAATCTGGCACCACATAATCCCTCATAGCGATATTATGGTCAGCATCAAGAAAAATTGGATCTTGTGCTAGTAAATTTCCCATTCGGTTTCATGCCGATGCCATATCTTCATTAGCCATAATTCTTCACCAATTACTTTGGCCCTGATGAACTCTTGCGTGAATAGTACTCTTGATCTCTGGGTCCGCTTAGAGTCACTAGATCACTCCCGCACTCACAAGCAATCAAATTGCTCTCCGCATTAAACAGCCAGCAAAATACCAAAAACACACTCAAACAATAAACCGTTAACCAATCCCTGACAACGGCGCCATAAGGTAACGTAAATTTTATTATTAAACAATACACTGATACAAATATGGATATGAATGAATGACCAAGTCCATGTCCCCGTTACCAGTTCCCTGGCAACGACGCCATAAAATTGTCGAACCGCTAGAATTGATGCTAAAAAGATATGCTATGCTATGCTCAAAATGATGCGATACTACTTCTAGATATGTGTTAATTATGAATGTTCTTGTAGTATGCCATGCGTTGTCACAAGTTTCCTTACGTTGGAACCAAGTGTAATTCCACCGCAAGTTTTTTGGTGTGATCCGAGGTCGAACACAGGGACTATTTGAGGTTATTGTGGTATGTTCATGATAAATGCGACCAGGTTTTTCTATCTTTAAAGAGTTTTTTGTACAAGTATATAATATTGCGGTAAAGTAAAGGAAAGCAATAAAATGCGATAATAAAATAAGTACAGTAAAGCTAAGCTTGTATTAAACCTAAGCTAGATGATACAAGATACAGGCTTCATGGTACAAGATGTTGGGGTCCAGGCTGGCTGTGAAGGTTATGCAAAGAGCATGGAATGCGGCGGCAAGTCTTATGTACAACATAGAAAGAGGAAGATAACTAATATAAACAGCGCAAGTTTCTTAATTGTGTTGAAGTTATAAGTACGGTTCTACTTTTCTCTTGGTGTACATCTTTCAGTGATCAACCGCGCTCCCACATGTCTGTGGTGAATCAGAGACGAACGTAATGAACGCAAGGTTTCTTCCATGTCTGGAAGTACTACTCACTTTAGTTAACGCATTCTTCTAAACTTCTCTCGATAGATCAGAAGGGAATCTTCACTTCTGCTCTCACAGGTGAAGATGCTGTCTAGCATGCTTTAGGTAAACGCAGTTATCTCTTTAACACAATTAAGTACTCGTTTAATTCATATTAACTACCAGGGGATTAAGAAGACATCATGGAGAAAGAGATTCACGGAGGAACGGAAGTAGATAGAAAATGGAATATGAAAGCAATCGAAACATTTAATATATCTATTAAGTGTTTGATACATGGCATATGAATGAAGGGATAAAGAAAGTGAAATACAATGATGAAAAGAGATAGAACAGATACAAACAAGCACCAATGTCTTGGCACCGATTCAGGTGGAGATCTACTTGTCGGATTGGATGGATCAGATGGATGGATGAGCTTCCCTCTCAGGCTTGCTCAACCGGTAGCAGGGTTCTCAGCACAGAGCTTCTTGGCGGGTATTCGGCAGAATAGAATTGAGACTCACCTCTCAGCCTTGTCTCGTCTTCTTCCCGAATTTCTTCAGTTAAGCACCCAGCTCAGCCTTTTCTCTCAACACTTTAGCAGCAATTAGCCCCGTATCCAGTAGCATATTTTTTTCTAAAATCTATTGGGGTATTTATAGGTGAGGATATTTGACTCTTGCCTTGTGGTCCCTAATTGTTGTTATGGAAATTTCGAAGATGGAGGGATATTATTCCTTCTATTATGCAATCAGACCGTCAATTCTGCACAACCATTAGTTGTATATGTGTCTCAATCCTCCGCTTTTGCGTTGCTCAGCTGCATCTTTCGATCGAGTTTTCGCATGCGGTGTTTGTTTTTACTACCGCATGTGGTTGAAAGTTAGCTCTGGATCGACTATCGCATTGCATTGTCATTGCGTTAATCATCTCTTCATTATTGATTGACGGGCGTAATGTGACAGAGATGCGTTGATCAGTTCTTCTTGAGCCTTGAGCGCAAGCGGTGACTCAGTTTTTTGCAAAACAAAGTAAAATCTCCTTTTCTTCCATCTTAAAGATGTTAGTGGGTGTAATTACGATAATTCATAATTATTGTATTTCGAAGCTAATTTTCATACAATTGACGCATATTCACTATGTTTTGGCCGCAATATCTAGATAAGGCAATATAAATAACTTGTATTTCTACAAGTTTTCAGTTGCCTGAGGGTATGTCAGAGGACTTGTTCATCTCTACTCCTATTGGACATGTAGTAGTAGTAAGTAATTGGTATAAAATTTGTGATGTGTTGATCGAAGGTCAGGATTTCTGTGTCGATCTAATTCCCTTAGACTTGCTAGAGTTTGACGCAATTCTACGAATGGACTTCCTAGGTAAGTACCATGCTATTGTTGATTGCTATAAAAGGGAAGTGACCTTCAGGAGACCTGGGAAGCAGGAAGTAGTTTTTGTGGGATGTAAGGGGCTAACTTCAGGTAGCCTTATCACAGTAGTAAAGGCGAGGAAATTGATGGGAAAAGGATGTGAAGCCTATCTGGCTCATGTAGTGGTCTCCCCAGATGAAAAGTTGATACCTGAAGATGTACCAGTAGTTTGGGAGTTTATGAATATTTTCCCTGAAGAGTTGTCAAGCTTGCCACCTGATAGGAAAGTAGAATTCACCATTGACTTAATTCTAGGCACGAACCCTATATCACAAGCTCCGTATAGGATGGCGCCAACAAAATTAAAGGAACTGAAGGTACAGATATAGGAATTAGTTGATAAGGGTTACGTTAGATCCAGCGTGTCACCGTGGGGAGCCCTAGTTATATTTGTAAAGAAGAAGGATGGGTCCTTCAGACTGTGTATTGATTATAGGCAGTTAAATAAGGTAAAAATCAGGAACAAGTATCCGCTACCACATATTGATGATCTATTTGATCAGTTGAAGGGAGCTACAGTATTTTCGAAGGTAGATCTGAGATCAAGGTACCATCAGTTGAAGGTAAAGGAGACGGATATCCCTAAGACTACTTCAGGACCTGGTATGGCCACTTTGAGTTCCTTGTGATGCCTTTTGGCTTAACGAATGCTCTGACTGTGTTTATGGATTTGATGAACAAGATTTTTCACCCTTATCTCGACTAGTTCGATATAGTCTTCATTGATGACATCCTGGTATACTTAGGTAACAAGGAGGAGGATGCTGACCATCTGAAAAATAGTATTGCAGACACTGCGAGAGAAGCAGTTGTACGCCAAGTTTAGCAAATGTGACTTCTAGCTAGATTATGTAGCATTTTTGGGACATGTAGCTTCTGCGGACGGGGTTACAGTGGATCGCCAGAAGATGAAAGCCATAGCAAATTGGGAAAGACCAACCAATATGTTTGAGGTACGTAGTTTCTTGGGCCTAGTAGTTACTATAGGCGCTTCGTGGAAGGTTTCTCGAAGATAGCCCTCCCACTGATAAGTCTGACCAAGAAGGCCGTAAAGTTTGATTGGACTTTGGATTATGAATGGAGTTTCCAGGAGTTGAAGCAAAGGCTAGTTACAGTGCCTATACTTACGTTGCCCACTCATGGAGAGGAGTTTGTGATTTACTGTGATGCGTCCCGATAGGGACTAGGTTGTGTGTTGATGCAGAAGGGAAAGGTGGTAGCCTATGCTTCTCGACAGCTAAAGAAGCATGAAGGTAACTATCCCACTCATGACTTGGAGTTAGCGGCAATTGTCTNAGGAGTTTGTGATTTACTGTGATGCGTCCCGATAGGGACTAGGTTGTGTGTTGATGCAGAAGGGAAAGGTGGTAGCCTATACTTCTCGACAGCTAAAGAAGCATGCAGGTAACTATCCCACTCATGACTTGGAGTTAGTGGCAATTGTGTTGGCCCTAAAGCATTAGAGACATTATCTGTTAGGGGAGCATTATCGTATTTTCACAGATCATAAGAGCTTAAAGTACATATTTGAGCAGAAAGAGCTAAATTTGAGGCAAAGGAGATGGATTGAGCTAATTAAAGACTATGACTGTTCGATTGAGTATCACCCTGGTAAGGCCAATGTAGTGGCTAATTCCTTAAGCAGGAAGTCAAATGGGTCTAAAGCTACTATTTTTTCAATAAGGGGGACGTTGATCCAAGAATTCAGGAATTGTGGAGCGAATTTAGTAGTGGAATAGACAAGTGGATTGTTGGCCTTATTCCAGGTACGACCCACACTAGTGGATGATATTGTATGTGAATAGTTGAAGGGTCTTAACCTCCAAAAGATGGCAGAGGAGGCAAGTAAGGGACTGAGAACATATTTTCAAGTAAGGGCAGATGGTGCCTTATCGAAGGAAGGTAGATTATGCGTACTGAATGTGTTGCAACTTAAGCAGATCTTTTTATAGAAGGCACATAGTTTGGCTTATGCCATGCATTCAGGAAGCACCAAAATGTATAGCACCTTGAGGAGATTGTATTGGTAGCCTGGAATGAAGAAAGAAATAGCTGAATTCGTAGGCCGATGCCTAATTTGTCACCAGGTTAAACTGGAGAGGCAGAGACCCGCAGGAATACTCAACCCATTCCCAGTGCCAGAGTGGAAGTGGGACCATGTCACGATAGATTTCTTGTTTGGATTTCCTAGTACGCCCTCGGGGTATGATGGAATTTGGGTGATAGTTGACAGGCTAACCAAGATGGCCAAATTTCTACCAGTGAGAGTTACCTTTACCTTGGACCGGTTGGCTAAGATGTACATGGACAAGATAGTTAGCCAATTCGGAGCTCCAGTATTGATAGTATCAGATCGGGATCCGAGGTTCACCTCAAAGTTCTGGTCGAGTTTGAAGAAGGCCTTGGGTACCAAGCTACATTTTAGCACTTCTTTTCATCTACAGATGAATGGTCAGTCCGANCCAGTGAGAGTTACCTTTACCTTGGACCGGTTGGCTAAGATGTACATGGACAAGATAGCTAGCCAATTCGGAGCTTCAGTATTGATAGTATCAGATCGGGATCCGAGATTCACCTCAAAGTTCTGGTCGAGTTTGAAGAAGGCCTTGGGTACCAAGCTACATTTTAGCACTTCTTTTCATCTACAGATGAATGGTCAGTCCGAACGGACAATACAGACACTGGAGGACATTCTGAGAGCACGTGTCTTACAGTTTAAAGGAAATTGGGATGCACAACTGCCATTAGTTGAGTTTGCGTATAATAACAATTATCACTAAAGCATTGGCATGGCACCGTACGAAGCATTGTATGGCAGACCATACAGAACCCCAGTATGTTAGAATGAAGTTGGAGAACGAAAACTGTTGGGTCTAGAGTTAGTGCAACAAACGGCCGATACTGTGAAACTTATTAGAGAAAATTTGAAGATATCGTGAGACAGGCAGAAGAGTTACGCTGATAAGCGAATGAGAGATCTAGAATTTGAGTTTGGAGACCAAGTATTCCTCCGTTTATCCCCATGGAAAGAAGTAATCAGGTTTGGAAGGAAAGGGAAACTGAGTCCCTGCTACATCGAACCTTATGAGATTAAAGAACAAGTGGGTCCGACAACATATAAGTTACAATTACCTCTTGAGCTAACACATATTAAAACGAGTTCCATGCTTCGATGTTGAGGAAGTATGTACCTGATCCTACGCATGTACTAGTGGATCAACCAAATCAGCTTAAGGAAAATATGTTGTATGACGAAGATCCAGTTTAGTTCTTAGAGTTGAAAGAATAGGTGCTCAGGAACAAAAATATACCTTTAATGAAGGTATTGTGGAACAACCATGGAGTGGAAGAGGCGACGTGGGAGTCCGAGGAGAAAGTAAAAGAGAAGTATCCTCAACTCTTCCACTGACTTGTACAGATAAATTTCGATGACAGAATTTCTTTTAAGGGTGGGAGGTTGTAAGACCCGCACCTTACTTTTCCCTTTTTAACAATGTTTATTATTAAGTTAAGCAAAATGTTGGGTTAAGTATCTAAGTTAGCTTGGATTTGTACATTCTGAAGTAAAAGATGAGATTGAAATTGGAGAAAATGGTTAAGTAAGGAAGCTTAGCTCTCGTTCACATAATCCTAGCTCAACACGGAAAATTTTGGCTAATTGTTGATCATATTGAAGGATGCATGAACCATCAAGTAAACACTAGGTGAGCATCGAGTAGATGCTGCTGAAAGTGAGTAAGGAAGGAGGCGAGTGTCGAGGGTGAGCGAGGAAGGCTTGTGTGTTGAGTTCGAGTGTCAAGTAAGGGCACGTGTCGAGCGAGCTCTCAGCGTCGAGTTCCCCATTGAGTAGCGAGTCCTCGCATCGAGTATATGAAAGAGAGTCCTAGAATTGTTTGTCGAGTAAAGACATCTTCCCATTGAGTTTCCCCAGCGAGTAACCAGTTGCTCGAAACACTCAGATTTAAACGCTCAGTTTCAGACTTCTCTTTTAGTTGTCTGGACAGATGGCTTAATCTTCACCCTTGATCTCCATTAATGGGTGATGTGGCTTAAGGAGATTTCAGGTGAAGGGATGGACATTAGTATAAAAAGGAAGAGGATTTCAAGGGCTCGTTTTGGACGTTCTACTCAAGCAAACCAAGCGAACTTAGTACCATTAGAAACCTCTCCGAGTCTAGTTGCTGAAATCAATCCTTTGGAAGGGAGATATTATCGGAAAGAAGGCTGGAGAAGGAAGGAAGAGTTGGATAATCATTTTCGGGCATTTATGGGCACTCAACAAAGAAAAATAGATCTAGACCGAATCACTTGGATTTTCGAGCTGAAACTTTAAGGTATTCTCGTAGACACCTTTCCAAGTAAGTTTGTAGAAGAAATATTTGCAAGAAAAGGTCTATGGTTTGAGTTATATATTTTGGGAAGTAATCCTAGAATCTTTACTCAAGCAAGAAGTTGCGGTTAGGCTGTCGGGAGAGATTCGAGGGCCCAGGTTAAACTACCAGTAGTTTCACGTTGAAACTTGGAGGTAACATTGGTAATGAAATCCGAAAATGTTTAGAGAAGGAACTTTCATGGAATGGGTTCTAGTTTTCGAGTTATTTATGTTAGAAGTTGAATTTGAAAAATGTTGAATGTTTGGGCAATCCATTGCCAAGTATGAGCTTAGTTAAAAGAGTAGTCTCAAAAGGGAGGCCAAGTAGCAACTAAACTCTTATTCTTTTATGTGTAGGAACTATGTCCATTGGAGAGGCTACAAAGCTTAGGAAGAACCAAGCCCAAGGATTTGTGAGTGACTAAATGTTTTCAAATATGTGCACAAAAGGGGCATGCGGTTCAAATGAATTTCATGCTAATGTTCATGTTTTCCAAGCAACTAAAGTTATATTTTTATTTTAAATGAGTTTTGTTAATCCTAGCGTATATTAAGAATGCATGAAAAGAAATGCAACTACATGTCATTAATTGTGAAGCATGCCTGTGACTGATAATGATGCTAGAATTTCCCATGGAGGTTATGTTTCTAATGTACCGGGTATCGAAGGTATAAAAGGTATACGAGGAAGTACCTAAGGTGTTGACGGTACTTAGTATACTCCACGTGCACGTAGGTAGTCCTTTATGAGAGATCGAAGTGTGGGTCTCCTGGCCAAAGTCTTCATTAAGGGATCGAAGTATGGGTCTCACGGCCTTGAATGGACGTTGGGAGCTTGAGCTATGAATGCTCGTTCTCAACTAAGAATTTCCAACATTATTGATTATAACACTATGATTAATGTATGTTACTATGCAATTTGCTTGAGGTTATTTTTTCCAGCATGTTATTTTTTTATATTAAAGCATATGGAAGGTTTGAGAAGAAATGTATTTCTACGTATCACTCACTAGGCAACCAGCTCATAGTTTTCAAAACTTTTCCCTTTTCCAAGTAGCGGTTAGTTCACTCACAGTTGAATCCCCTGCAGCTTGCCACCCAAAGTTAGGAGGCCTTAGAGAGAAGCTTAGGTTAAAATTGTTTTGATGTACACCCTTTTGGAAAGGAGTCAGGGGCTTGTGAAACTTATTACATTTTAGGACACATGTTATTTTGGTCATTTTATATTAGTTGGACATATACTTGTTTGTTTTGGATTTATGACTAAGACTTGCACTGTTTAATTGCATGGATGCGTGTGTACCAAGTCGTTGCATATTCAGGTTTAAGCATGTTTTATTTAAGTTAGGCGGTAAGTGCTAGCACCTAGGTCGGTAACTGCTGTCGTCATATCCTCTTTCGGTTTTAGAGGGTAAACTGGGAGGGGATGTGACACAAGGCATAGGGCGAACCTCAGGTGTACGATTGTGAATTGAGCATTGAGGCATGCGGCTAGTAGTCTATGCGATGCCAAGACTATGTGATAAGGCTGAAAGCTATACGATGAGGCTTATGAGCTATGCGATGCAAAGGATGTTAAGCTAAGTGTTGAGATGGGTATGCGCTGATGAAGGCATTGATGTGAAGCTTGCGGCCAAGACACTGAGCAAGGGTTTTTGTGCTTGGCAAGGCCACGGTGAACGCATGGTGAGGGTTGCCAGGACAAGGGACAAGGCATTGGCCAAGGTAATTGGAAGTTGATCACACGAGGAGGGCAAGACAATGCCTATGCATTGAATTCATGTGATGGCTAGGTAATCGAGAGGTTAGGGAAGGCACATGGACGCATGTGATAAGGTTGGCCTAGGTAGAGGTGCATGCATTGGTGGTGTTATATGCATTGGAAAACTATGCAATGGCCTAAGTATAAGTAGTGAGCGCATGGGGATGTGCTGGAAAAGGAGGGCATGTGCCAAGGGAAAGCCATGCACGGAGAAAGAAAGTACAGCCAAGGAAAGTCACGCAAAAGACTCAAGGCTAGTAAGGGCCAAGGAAGAGTCAAGCGTTGGATGAGACCATGAGATCAAGAGAGCATGCGATCATTGGATGAAGTATGCATTGACAAATTATGTCTTGGAGAGCAAGGCTAAGATCGCAACTCATCTGGACATGTGGCTGTAGCTCATGCTTGGATTATTGAAGCCGAAATTAAGTGGACTTTTTGTGAGCTGGTTGTTTGAATAGTGGAGAAATCCCATATTTCATAAAATTTGTGTTTTTCAATTTTCAAATTTTCAAATTGATTTCTAAAACAAATTTTATTTCCAAAATTAAAAAAAAAATTAATTTTACAAAATTAATTTCATAAATTAATTTTTTAATTAATAACAATTAATTAATTATAATTAATTTAATATCAAATATTAAATTAATTTTACACAAATTCTACCTTCATAAATTTAATATTTAAATCATATTTAAGTATTAATTAATTCTCTAATTCCATTTAATTCTAATTTGAACGTTTCAAATTAACTTATCACGCTACTCTAAAGCTAATCCATTTACGAGATAGTAGGGGGACTTCGCGGACCTACAGATCATGGGTTCCAACAATCCAAGATTAATTGGCTAAACTCTTTACATCGAATTAATCCCCATTCGTTAACTAATGGGTCACTCCACTAAAGCCCATAGCTACACTCCCCTCACTGTAGATATATTATGTCCACATGATTTAACCATAATTAGTAAGTCGACCCTTCACAGGTTGTTCGTAATAACAGCTGGGTCAAATGTTTATTGTTGGGGTTGATGCCCTAAAGTCTCGTGTCCCGTAGTTTGTAAACATTTTGTACGAACGCTTTGTTATATAATATATGATATTTACTTCACATCTTGATTTTGCTTAGTTGTATGTTTTCTTTGCTTTACCACAAACGAATAAACATAAAATTCTTGGTTATCTGTATGTAACTTAAGCATGTATGTGGTGACATACAAATGGATCATGTCTTGAGTGATAGCCAAAATGGTCTGTAGTATATGGATATAGGAGGGAAACCTTATCCTGGTAATGCTACGGATGCGGCCCACTTTGTGGAATGGTCACAAGTGTTGTGACTTGTCATAGATGGTCGGATCCTAATCATTCGTGTAGGGGACATGCGAGCGGAGGCGGCCTATACAAAAAATTTGTATAAGACCTGACCACGAAGTGTTAACGTCTCGTTATATAACACCGTTCATGACAGAGACTTCACTTCACTAGGATGACCATAGGTAACATGACCTCAATCCTGAGTGAGTTGAGAACTCCTGCCATTGAAGGCGGTTCTTTGATTTGTATGGATGCAAGTGGCTAGGTCATCGATTCAAGCCTACAATTTTGGGGATTCGTCTGATCTGGGAGCTGAGAACTCAACTACACAAGATGAAATTCACTCCTTCCTCGAGGCAGGGGCAAGTAGATAGATATCTCCCTTAAGGGCTGATTCCAAGGCTTGAACGATGTGGTACCACACACCTTCTCTTGGCCCGAGAGGTGTTCACACATAGTTGGACTATATTGTATTGTTCATTAGAGGAATCAGTGGTACTTAAGGAGTGAGATGTAACTATAGGGGAAAATGGTAAATTGGCCTAGCTGTACTTACGAGCATCTATGAAGGGTCATCGTACTCATGATTAGTTATATCCAATGGACACAAAAATATATCTGTGCTAAGAAGAGTTCAGCTGTTGGTCTTTAGTGGAATGCCTGGCAGTTAACGGATGGTGGATCTCGTGGCTAAAGAGTTTAGTTAGCTATTCACATAACATTGGAGCTTCGAGCCACAAGTTCATAATGTCCCTTAGGTAGCTTGGATAAAGTCGAGAATCAGTTTTTGGGTCGGTTTGAAATGTTCAAATTGACAAGAGGGAGTTCGATTATATATTATATAATTGAACTGGTTAATTATATATGATATAATTGGCTAAATGTATGAGATACATTATTTTGGAGAAAATTAGATATAAATATGATTTATATCAAGTGGAGGAGAAATTACTATAGTAGATATATGATATCAAACTATAGGGTTAGAATATAATATGATTATATTTATTTATTAACTAAATTGGTTAATTATGTGATAATTGGCTGAATCTTCTCCTCGATCATGCGTTAGAGGGAAATTCAGTATTCGATTATTATAACCGAAGAATAAAATGAAAATTGGTTTCATTTTGCAAGGGTTCATAAACAATTCGCAATCGGTGTGAAAACGTCTTGATCGCTTAGCTGAAAGCCTATACGATAGAGCTTCATCGTTTAAACGATCGCACACCCGTCTAAACGATCACACACTTTTCTCTAAACGATCAGTTAGCTTTCCTAAACGATCACCTAGCGTGCTGTGTTTTCTAAACGATCGTTTACCTATTACTAGATGATCGCTTAATAAAACCTACACAATCGTGTAGCTTTATCTAAACGATAAGCATCCCCGTTGTACGATAACATTCTCCCCCACTTGCTTATCGTCTACACGATCAACCCATTCCTTCGACCTCTACCAAATTCAACAAAGACCACTCTTTGGATTCTCACTCCGAGAATACCAAGAGGAAGTGGTGGTGTCATCCCCGCTCCTGCTTGCTCGTGCTCGTTCGTATTGCTACAGTTCGTGTAGACGATCGTGCTGTCGTGGCCGACTGTTTTGCTGGGTGATAGAGAATGTACAAGTTCTTCTGCTGCGTTGAGTTCGAATTTGAAGAGAGTCTTCAATTGGTATGTGAACTCAATCCCTTGTTTTTTATTTATCAAAGCATGCTGTTAATTAGTGTAAATTGCATTACTATTTGATAGAATGTGTGTGTGGTAATTTCAGTCACAATGAAATCAGAAAGATCCGAACGTGCTCATGGATGCTCTTTGTTAAGAGTTCCTTCATGTTTTACCCTCGAGATTACGTCTTGTCCCTTAAGTTCCTATTGATCCTCTAATGAACAATTGGTTTGTGATCTAGTCACTAAACCAAATCCCTCTCACTGGTGAAAGGGTGAACCCCATGTTTAAGACCTAGATTCAGCACTTAAGAGAACAACCTTTCTCCTATCCCTAAATCAGGTAGGCATGAATTCTATCTTGCACCCTATGTCCCCAGCTATCTACCCGATCTTACTCCTAAAATGGGAGGTTTATTTAGCCGGCGCTGTTGAGCCAACCGTCACCTATGCAAATCTAAGGATAATTCTGAAGAAACAGGAGTTCATAGTTAGCTCAGGATTAAGATCGAGTTACCTAGGTCATCTAAGTGAAATAGTAAGTAATATACAGTAAACAACGTTATAAAGTAAAAGTGACTTATTTCTTGGTCCGATCTTATGCAAATTCATTGCATAGGATGCCCCCACTCCTCATGTTAGTACATGAACGAATCTGGATCACTTCGTTTGTAGTATCTTTATAACAACTTGTAACAGCTATAGAGTAGGCCACATCTAATAATGTTACCAGAATAAAGTACCCAACCTTAATCATGTGTTATAGATCATTTTAGCTATTTACTCGAACTTGATCCATCTCTATGTCTCTACATAAAGTTCAAGTATTCATATAATAGTTGTGGAGCTTAGTTTATTGGATTTAGACTTTTACGTATGCAATTTAATAGAATCAATAATAAGTTTATTGACTATAGAATATGTTTATCTTTTACAAACTGCGAGTTTTATGACATAAAACCCAACAATACTCCCACTTGGACTAAAACTCCAGTGAATCAGTATATATACAAATATATACAATGTTGAGTTACACTGAGAGAACAAAAAAGTACAAATACAATAAACTAGGGCATTAAATACCCATATATTCTCCCACCTTCCCTAGTGATGAATATCTTGTTGACCTAGTCCTACTAGGTGACCCTCGAACAGTTTAGCTGAAAGGGCGTTTGTAAATGAATAAAGTAAGTTGTATTGTGAGGCTATCTACGTGACAATCAGTATCTCCTCTGTGTACAATCTCCTTGATGAGATGGTACTTTCGCTCGATGTGCTTTCCTCTTTTATGGCTTCGAAGTTCCTTTGAATTTGCAATTGCTCCACTATTGTCACAATAGAGGGTGTTAGGCAGGTGCATATTAGGAACTACTTCCATGTTGGTTAGGAATTTTCTAAGCCATACTGCTTCTTTTGCTGCTTCACTTGCAGCTACATACTCAGCTTCCATTGTGGATTCAGCAATACAACTCTGCTTGATGCTTCTTCACATAACTGCTCCTCCATTCAGAGTGAATACTGACCTCAAAGTCGATTTCCTAGAATCAATATCTATTTGGAAATCAGAATCAGTATATCTAGTAAGGATCAAATCCTTAGCACCATACATGAGCATATAATCTCTCGTTCTCTGAAGATACTTGAGAATGTTCTTAACGATAGTCCAATGATCATATATAGGATTGGACTGAAATTTGCTAACTATTCCTACTGCATAGCATATGTCAGGACGTGTACACAACATGACATACATCAAACTATCTACTGCTGATGCATATGGAATTCGTTTCATATCCTCAACCTCTTGAGGTGTCTTAGGACTTTGTTCCTTAGACAAGTGAATTCCATGTCTGAAAGGCAACATTCCTTTGTTGGAATTTTGCATTTTATACCTAGACAACATCTTGTCTATATAAGATGCTTGAGATAGTGCTAATGTTCTATTCTTGTGATTCCGAACTATTTGGATCCCAAGAACGTACTGTGCTTCTCCCAAATCTTTTAATTGGAATTGCGTAGCCAACCATTTCTTAACGTCAAATAGAAATTCTACTTCATTCCCAATTAGTAGAATATCGTTAACATACAACGCCAGAAAAGTGACAATTTTGTTAGCGATTTTCTTGTAAACACAAGTTTCGTCAACATTTTGTTCAAAGCCATAAGATTTGATTGCAGTGTCAAATCTCATATTACAGGATCTAGATGCTTGATTCAATCCATAAATGGATCGATTATGTTTGCAAACTTTTTGCTCTTGACCCTATTCAATAAACCCTTCTGGTTGAGACATATAGATACTCTCTTCAAGATAGCCATTCAGAAAGGCTGTCTTGACATCCATTTTCTATATTTCATGATCATAAAATGTAGTTATGGATAAGAGTATTCTAATTGACTTTATCATGGCAACCAGAGAGAAAGTTTATTCATAATCTACCCCCTCTCTTTGGGTAAAGCCTTTTGCCACAAGTCTTGCTTTATAGGTCTGTACCTTATCAGCTTGGTCTCATTTTCTCTTATAGATCCATTAACCGATGGGTTTTACCCCTTCAGGTTGATCTACAAGATCCTAGACACAATTGAAATACATAGATTCCATTTCAAGGTCCATGGCTTTAATCCATTAGTCTTTATCCACGTCATTCATTGCTTATTTGAAAGATCCTCTAAGCCATCATCTGGTATGATGACTTGAGTTTCAGTCAAACCCATGTACTGGTCAGGCTATTGCACAACCCTCCCACTACAACGAGGCNAGGCTATTGCACAACCCTCCCACTACAACGAGGCATTCTCAACTCTTGAGAAGGATGTGAAGTACCGGTTTCATCAACAACTCTTGTTGATGGACCTGCTCTTTCAACAACTCTTATTGATGCATTTGTTGTTTCTCTGGACATTTCCTCTATTATTAGCTTACTGCGAGGTTGATGATTCTTCATGTGGTCTTCCTCTAGGAAGGTTGCATTTGTCGATACAAATACTTATCTTCCTGTTGATCGTAAAAGATACTACCTTTTGTCTATTTTGAGTAGCCTAAAAATAGGCATACTTTTGAATGGCGTTCCAATTTTTTAGGATTTTGCACCAACACGTGTGTTGGGCAACCCCAAATTTTGAAGTGATGTAAACTTCCTTTACGTCCTCTCCAGAGCTCATAAGATGTTTCATAAACACTTTTCGTGGGAATCATGTTCAAAATATACACTATAGTTTCAACTGCGTGTCCCCAAAAAGAATTTGGTAACTGAGCATAATTCATCATGGAACGGAAACGCTCGGTTTCCATTTCGGTTGTTGTGAATTCCCCGTTGAAAGAGATTTTGAACCATGTCCAACAAGGTTTTGTTTTTCCTTTCTACCACACTGTTTTGCTGAGTTGTGCCAGAGGCTGTGAGTTGAGACAAGATTCCATGTTCTATCAAATTATTCTGGAATTCTAAGTCCATATACTCACCACCTCGATCTGATCGATGTGTTTTAATCTTTTTACCTAATTGGTTTTCAACCTCAACCTTATATTCTTTGAACTTTTCAAATGTTTTAGACTTTCGGTGCATTAGGTAAATATGCCCATACCTAGAATAGTCATCAACGAAGCTGATGATATATTCATACCCTCCTCTCGCTTTAACATTCATAGGACCACAAAGGTTTGAATGTATCAGCTTCAAGGGTTCTTTGGCTCTAAGACCTTTTCCAAACAAGAATCTTTTAGTCATTTTACCCTCAAGACAAGATTCACAAGGCGGTAATGAACTGTCTTCTAACTGATTTAGATGATCGTTCTTAACCAATCTCTCAATCTTGTTGAGATTTATGTGACCCAGTTTCAAGTGCCAAAGATAGGCATTTGGAGAAACTTTTTGTTTTTTATTATGAGTTTCAACTATTTTAAACATCTCTGTTTAAAACGGCCTTTACCCCAGTCAGTTTTAACAAATACAAGTTCTTTTCTAATTTTGCAGAACAAATTTTAATATTCTTCAAAGTTATAAACACTTCATCATTTTCAAAAGAAACTTTATAATTTTGTTCCAACAAACGAGAGACAGATATCAAATTCCTTTTCATAGAAGGAATGTAATAAACATTTTAAAGCAAAATGTATCTATCTCCTATAAATAACTTCATATCTCCCACTGCTTTAGCTGAAACAACCTTCCTGGTCCTTACCTTAAAGATTGTTTCACCTTCTGTCAACGGTCTCCAGGAACTTGTTTCCTGTGAAAAAGTACAGACATGATTAGCGACACCTGAATCAATTATCCAGGTTTTATCGTTTTCCACTAGACATACTTTGATAACAAGTAAATCATATCTATCTTGTTTTTCGAATTTTGCAGTCTCATCTATAGAGTTCAAAACTTTAGATGAATTGGGAGATCGAGAACAACCCTCTGCTAAAACCCTTTTAGAACCATTAACAACTAATAATTTGTATGTTGATTCGATTTTATCGTTAAAAAATTCAGAAGTGAGTATTCTAAAAGAATTCGACATGCTGAAAAATTTAAACAAATTCTAATTAGCAAATTACAACTAAACCCAAAGTCAAGTTTTAGCAAAACAAGTAATAATATACCCATAATCATTATTTATTTGCAACAGTACTATAATGAGTCAGAAAACGTGCTACCAAGGGGCAGTCATATACTCTTTCACTAAAGCAAACAATTTTGACCAAACGCTATCACCAGAATAACTCTTATTCTTATAGTCGTTTAGTTACCGTTTTGGGTCAAAAAATACTAACACTTTACTAATTTTGTTAGTGTAACCCTCCATTTTCAGACCTTAGAGGTTGGCCCCAACTATGCTACCGAAATGGAGAGTCAAAGTTGGGAATGGACCTAAGAAATCCTATCCATTTCTGGAGTTTTGAGTTGTTCCAAATCCTATGTTACAACCCTCCAAGGGGATCGCCGTCGTTAAACGACTAGCAAGAGCCGCCTAAAGCAAAATAATAGGTGCAACATAGAAATCTCACGGTCCAAACTTAATGGAAGAGACCGCAAGACATGTTAACATATATCCTTCACCCACTTACTATGAACTACTTCCCCCGTTCACCTTGGTATTAACGCATACAAACACTTTCCGAATGGAGGTCACTCCCAGGGTGGCACGAAGTATCATATGAATCTCACGGTGTGAACTATGTGGGGACATGAAGGTTGAAATCTCTATATCATATACTTGATTTATGTTTGAACGACTTCCTCTTGTTCATCGGAATCTAGATTTATGCAAATACTTTCCAAATGGAGATCACTCTTAGGGTGACACGAAGTACCACTTAAATCTTGATTGTGAACTCTTAGGGATATTAGAGCTAAAAATAACGTACCGTATATGTTATTAATCTTTCACTGAAGTGTTCTAATAACTTTATCATATATAAGTTATTAAACTCCCATTGAAGTGCTCTATTAAGATGGGCAAAATATAGTTAGGTTCTTTTTGGCTAATTAAGACAACCCCAAGTCTAAGTGGTTTATCCAAGTATAACACTTATAATTGGAGTTTAACCTACAATAGCTAGGTGATAAACCGTTTTATTACCTCACACCGCTCACGTACGCTTATAAAACCATTTAACAACACTCAATTATTCGGCCATAATCCCCAGGTAGGAGATGTTCCGTAGACCGTCAACTTAAGTACCCCAGCCTTAGACAGGATTATATACTGGTTGAGTTTGTAACTGTGATTTATAAGATAGCGACCTATTTTAACTATTAAAACAAGTGTTTAACCTATGTGAGCATGCGACTTATCTTTATTATGGATTTTAATGTCTAATCCAATTTTATAACAACTTATAAAAATTAGACATGCTTTTACATTCACAACATGCATTAAAGGCATTCAAATTTAATATAACAGTTTTATTAAATAACAGAAAACCCTAAACATGCATTCTATACATTATAACATATTATAACATATACATAATGCATGTAACATTCTTTTTATGGTGGGATTTTAAATCTATATGGCATACTGTATGCACATACAAGATTTATTTAATTATAACATACATCATATGCATAAATAATTAAACACGAACTGATATGGTTTTAGTTTTGGCATAAACAAGCAAACAAAAGCCTAAGAAAAACAAAAACAGCAAGAAACAACTCCAAATAGCTTCCGACCACTCGAACTGCTCCAAATGAACCCAAACAACTTGAATCGGATATGAACCACCTGAACCGGACCAATCAAAGCCCTTTTGAAAGTCAACCGAGTCAATTTTGAAGAAAACCAGTCAGACCAGTTGATCCTCAATGGTTCTCACTAAGTCAACAGGTCAAACTCGTCAAATTGGTTAAAAAATCTCGCTCAAACTTGATCTCTCACTCCTTGCTTGAAATCTTGCTTGAACTTAATCTCTCGCTGCTAGCTCAAAATCTCGCTCAAATTTTATCTCTCGCTTCTCGTACATGGAAATCTCGCTTGAAAAATCTCGCTCTTGCTCGAATTTGGTCAAATCTCGCTCTCGGTGGAAATCTCGCTCAAAGCTTGAACAATGAGATTTGAGCAGAAGCTGAAGAACTGGTTCCAACTACTCGACCTTCTTCACTTCTTTCTTCAATTATAACTTAATTTCAACTCTAATGACTCCAAATAATTTACAGACTCTTGAGCACACATATACAAGAGCCAATTACAAAGTTAATCAAGTAATCAAAGAGAAATTAAATGCCAAATCTAAGAAAACCATATAAGTTCACCATTTTCATATAACTCATGAAAAACACCCACCACACCAAAATTAACCAAATTGAATGCTTAAATGATGCTCTAATACCAATTGAAGGAGTATATCATCATGAAGCTGAAGCAACAAGGATCATTAAGCATTTTAATTCATTAATTTTGGCTATAAATAAAACATGCTCATATAATAATAAGAGGGTTTCAAGCAATACCTTTGTAGAAGTCCTTTAATCTCAAAATCAGCTCCAAATCCTCTTCAAATCTCATTGTGAACCACCTCAAGATCTTCCTCACTATTCTCTTGAAGCTTTAGATTGAGTTGTGAGACTCAAGATAAGCTTGAATGAAGGGAACTTGTAGAAGAGCTCACTGCAGCATCCACTTGAAGAACACCTTTCTTCAACTCGAATTTTTCAACAAAAAACTCTATTGATCCTCTCCAATTCCACTTCCATCTTCTTTACTTACAGTAGGGCATTCATGCAAAGAAGATGGTTGCATGAGATGCAGCTCATGCTTGGATTATTGAAGCCAAACTTAAGTGGACTTTTTGTGAGCTGGTTGTTTGAGTAGTGGAGAAATCCCATGTTTAAAAAAATTTGTGTTTTTCAATTTTGAAATTTTCAAATTAATTTCTAAAACAAATTTGATTTCAAAAAATTAAAAAAATATTTTTTAATTTTAAAAAGATTAATTCATTTAAATTAATTTTTAAAATAATACTTAATTAATTAAAAAATTTAATTAATTCTAATTAATTTTACACAAATTCCACCTTCATAAATGTAATATTTAAATCGTATTTAAATATTTATTAATTCTCTGATTCCATTTAATTCTAATTTGAACGTTTCAAATTAACTTATCACGTTACTCTAAAGCTAATTCATTTACAAGCTATAGGGGGACCTTACGGACCTATAGATCATGGGCTCCAACGATCCGAGATTAATTGGCTAAACTCTTGACATCGAATTAATCCTCATTCATTATCTAATGGGTCAATTCACTAAAGTCCATAATTGTAGTCCCCACACTGTAGATATATTATGTTCACATGATTTAACCATAATTAGTAAGTTGACCCTTCACAGGTTGTTCATAATAACGGCTGGGTCAAACGTCTGTTTTACCACTGAGATTACGTCTTTTTTCTTAAGTTACTATTGATCTTCTAATGAACAATTTGGTTTGTGATGCAATCACTAAACCAAATCCCTCTCACCCAAGTGAGAGGGTATGGCCCCATGTTCAAGACTTGGATTCAGTACTTAAGAAAACAACCTTTCTCCTATCCCTAAATCGGGTAAGCGTGAATTCTGTCTTACACCCTATATACCCAACTATCTACCCGATCTTACCTCTAAAATGGGAGGTTTATTGAGCCAATGCTGTTGAGCTAGCCGTCACCTATGAAAATCTAAGGATAATCCTAAATAAACAGGAGTTCATAGTTAGCTCAGGATTAAGAACGAGTCACCTAGGTCATCTAAGTGAAATAGTCAGTCTTAGACAGTAAACAACATTATAAAGTAATAGTGACTTATTTCTTGGTCCAATCTTATGCAAACTTATTGCATAGGATGCCCCCACTCCTCATGTCAGTACATGAATGAATTTGGATCACTTTGTTTACAGTATCTTTACAACAATTTGTAACAGCTACAGAGTAGTCCACATCCAATAGTGTTACCAGAATAAGGTACCCAACCTTAATCATGTACTATAGATCATTTTAGCTATTTAATCGAACTTGATCCATCTCTATATCTCTACATAAAGTTCAAGTATTCATATAATAGTCGTGGATCTTCGTTTATTGGATTTAGTCTTTTACGTATGCAATTAATAGAATCAATAATAAGTTTATTGACTATATAATATATTTATCTTTTACAAACTATGAGTTTTAGGACATAAAACCTAACACCTTATGCCCTAGGCGACACACGTGCTACAATAGCCGGGACAAAGGGTTGTGATATACAAGAAAATAATCAACGGTAAAGTAGATTTTTTAATACTTTGTCCCTACATTAAAAGTGGATCCCTGATATTAAAAATTGGTTAGAAGCCCAATTCCAAATAAAAGATTTGGGAGAGGCGTAGTATGTACTTGGAATCCAAATTATAAGGGATTGCAAGAGCAAAACATTGGCTTTGTCTCAAGCAACTTATTGATAGAGTAAACTAATATGCAGCGGAAAAAACAGAATCAATAAGCATAATTTGAGTTTAAACTATGCATTGAAACAAAATTTCAAAGAGAAGGGTTTCATGGAGTACAAATTTTGATAAATCTCTTCAATACCAGCTTCTCTTCACAAATTAGAGCTTCAAATCAGCTAAGGACCACCACAGAGACCTTCACTACTATTCTCTAACTTAGATTGAGAGGTGGAATCTCTGAATTTAAGCTGAATTGGATTGAGAGTGAAGAGGGTTTGAATGGTTTCAGTTTTAGCAGAGTTTCACCATGAGATTTGATTGCATGGGTGTTTAATTGAAGTTCAAAACTTCCATTTATATAGATAGACTATGCAGATTTAAGTAAAAGGTTGATGCCACTTCAATTTCTGGCATGAGGTGTTTATTTGAGTGGGAAACTCCAAAATTGGATTTTTCCACTTTTAATTTTTAATTCAATTCATTAACTTAATTTCATTAATTAATTTTAAATTAAAATTTATTTTTCAAAAACCATTTTGTAATTGAATTTTTATAATTTTGAATTTTCAAAAAATCTAAAATTCTAATTAATCAAAATACCAATTTTGGAAAAAAAATCAAAATTTAATAAAATTTAATAATTAATTAAACGAATTTAATTAATTTAATTTAATATCAAATATTAAATATTATATAACACCTTATCAAATATTTAAATCATTATTTAAATATTTTTGAACTCTTTAAACAAAATGAAACGTTTTAGTTGTATTAAATACAACTAATGGAAACCCTAATTGAATTTGAACACTTCAAATTAAAAACCTTAATTTCAAAGCTTAACATTTCAAATTCACTCAATTCACTAATCCAAGATAATTTTACGAGCTAGTAGAGGAACCTTATGGACCTACAAATTATGAGCTCCAACGATTTAATATTAATTGGCTAAACTCTTTAGACCAAATTAATCAATATTCGTTAACTACCGAGACACACCACTATAGCTCGATAGTTGCACTCTCCTCACTCTAGATATATTTCTGTCCATTTTAACCATAATTAGTAAGTCGATCCTTCACAGGTTGTTCGTATTTACAACTAGGTCAAAAATACTGTTTTACCGCTATATATACATCTTGCTCCTTAAGCTCCCACTTATCCTCCATTAAACAATTGGTTTATAGTTCAACTTATCAACCATGACCCTCTCGATCATGAGAGGGTGAGGCCTCATTGTTTAAGAATAGGATTCAACACTTAAGGGAATAACCTATCCTACTAACCCTAAGTCGGGTAAGAGTGAATCCATCTTGCAGAACTATGTCCCCAGCTATCTATTCGGTCTTATCCCCAAACGGAAGGCTTATTGAACAGTGTCATTGGACTACTCTCACCTATACAGATCAAAGGATAATTAAGAATAAATAGGTATTCATAGTGAGCTAAGGATTAAGATTGAGTTACCCTAGGTCATTGATTTTGAAATAATCAGTTTTAATAGTAAACGGTCATTATAAAGAAAAGTGACTATTTTGAGGTCTGATCTTATGCGAACTATAGGATTGTATTAGCAAAAGTCGAAGCAACAAGGATCACTAAGCACTCTATAATTCATTAATTTTGGCAGAATATAAAGCATACTCTTGTAGAAACAAGTGAGTTTCAAGACATACCTTTGTAGAACTATTTCAAAGCTCGATTTCCAGCTGCAAACTTTTCCAAATCTTGTTGTAGACCATCTTAAGATCTACCCCACTATTCTCTTGGTGCTATAGATTGAGTTGTGGGACTTAAAATAAGCTTGAATAAAGGGATTTTGAGAAGAGCTCACAACAGCAATACAGTTGAAGAACACCTTCTTCACCATAAATTTTTTAGCAAAAATTCTATCGATTGCATGCCTCAAATTCAGTCCAATCTTCTCAATATATTGTACACTATTGATGACATGCAGAAATGCGTGTCATTTTAGGCCATTTTTTTAGAATTAGGAAGGTTGTTAAGTAGAATATACAACAATTATGTTAGGAATTCATGAGAAAATGAGTTTGCAGCGTTCAACATTGAGAATCTCAGCTAACCCGTTATTATGCGTTATTATGCGTTCAATTCTCTATTTTTGTAGTTAACGTAGGAAGTGGACACAAATGCAGAAGACGGGCTACCACATAGAAGACCGCATGCAGAGAAACTCTCCATCGCAAAGGCGAATGCATACGATCAACAAATGGGTGTTGTGGTGATCAACCGCATGCGTCCATCGCATAGGAGTTGCGATCGTCAAGCGATTGTGGTCATCGTGTAGAGTTGCGATAATCAAGCGAATGCGGTCACTGCACGATTGCGGCTACACGATAACGTATAATAGAGGGATCAACGAAAGGTTGGTGGAATGAATGCATCAACGCATATCTTGGGAAAATCAAAAGATGATGTTGACATTTCACCTACCACGCCGTTAGCAGTAGAGACTCAGAAAAGGACTAACTCGCCGCAATTGTTGAATCAGAGCAGTCCATAAATGCTGTCGGCGATCCAAGCTTTAATGGAAGCCGTTGAGTAGAATTTCAACTAATCTAGGGTTTTTCACCTGAGGCTAACCTTAGGGTGGTCCCTGTGATCCAGACTAATGTGTGAGAAATAAGCTTGAGAGTTCTTCATCTTCTTCATCCATTCCGAGTGATGACTGGAGCCTTCGCCGGAGTTAGATCTCGAGAGAGTCAGCTCCACCGCCCTTCCATGGCACCATTGGCAGCCTTGACATACATCTGCTGGAAGCAAGACATTGCTTCTAGCTGGTCTTTTCATTTTCTCTTCTTTTCTTATATTGTATTGTATTACATTTTGGATTAAGGAATTAATACATTATGTGTTCAATGAATTTCTATGTTTCCTTCGATTCCACCTCCATCTTTCTTTGCTTAGCATCCTTAACTTTCATTGCACCACTTAGTGAGATTGCTAGAGTATCGCATACTTAGTCATGTGGATTAGAGATATGAAACATGTAGCAAACCATCGGGAGGTGTGCATTGCGTGAGTATGTTAGAAAACCTTATTTGCTTGGTGCGAAGCTGTAGCAACGCCTGTCTATAGTCAGACACAACACTTGTCTATGAGTAAAGTCAGCAACAACTAACTACCCGAGAGGGTAAGTGGTTGGACGCATCAAGCAAGGTAAGCTATTGTTCACTAGAGATAGGAATAATCTTGCGTCAGCCAAGTTCATGCGATTACCTTGTCTTATGAGCGTATCATTCATCATTTAGGCATACTTTAAAGAGTAGTATAAAATACAAATCTAAGACTCGAGAGAGCGGATTGGAACGCATAAGCAAGAATGGGGAACTTAGGAATAAACTCCGTTTGCTATCACACAGCGTATGCACCCTACGGAGAGGATATTGCATGCGTCCAAGAAGTAGGATATGGTGGCTATGTGCGGTCATTTCGACTCTTTTGCATACACATCACATGCGTTCTAGATTTAGGCTCTAGTATGTGTAGGATGATTGCATAGCTTGCGTTGACTGAGGTTTCCCTTGCGGACACTCTTAAGGGTTGTGATGAAGACATCTTCACATTTTATCTATTTTCCCATCCATTTATTTCATGTCAACAGTTGTCGTGTCTCTACCTCTCATTCGTACTTCTCATTGCATTGTCTGTTAGTTAGGAGTAAGAGTAGTGTTAGCAAACCCGTCCATCATTCTTTTATTCAACTGCCGCATACACATTACTGCATACGTCTAGCTACAAGTCCCTGAGTTTGACCTCAGATCACCCAAGAAACTTGCGTTCGCGTTATACTTGGCGTGAGCGTAAGAAAACTTGTGAAAGGAACGCATGGTCATCGCATACATTCGTTAGCGTATAGTTCATTCCAACGCATGACCACCGACGCATGATAATCAATGCATACATTAAGAACATGCATATATTGCATTCACTTAATTTTAGTTATCAAATCTTTGACAACTTGGTCATCTAAATTTTCATCATCAAGTTTATGGCGCCGTTGTCGGAGACTTGACAGCTAATTGTTTGTTGAGTTTTGTGTCTCTGCAGGCAACCTTTTTATCTTGGGATTATTGTAGCTCATGCGACCAAGTTGCAACCAATTTTGAAGTGTAGGCGATGCGGCGAAAGCCAGTATTGACCACAAGGTAGAAGGTTAATCAGTCGCATGAGCTGAAGGTAATTCTAAGCACATGACGGTCGCATACGCCCAACAATTTCCTGAAGTTCCAATGGTCAAGGCATCTTGACCTAAGCAGTTGAGAGAAATCTCCTGCACGGGAGACTCCCTGCGGTGACAACACTCCAATTTCTCCAGGGACGTCTTCTACTCTATCTTTACCTTGCTTTCGTAGTTTAGTTTGTTTTTATCTTTATTGTTATTTTGGATATACGGCTACTTCCTTGGTTGTGGTGCGTTTGTTCCTTGTAGGTGCAACAATAAGTCTCCTCGGTGCGCAGTACAACAGAAGAATTCCCTCTACCATTCAATGCATGGCTTCGATCGCGTGGATTCCAACGCATGATCGCATGCGTTATTCTGCCTAAGGTCTTTTCTTGTTATCTTTTATGCATTATCCTTTTGAAATTCTCCTTGTCCGATTGCGTTGCTTTGTGGTGTTTCTATGATGGTACGTATAATTCACCACATCCGCTAACTAAGCATCGTAAGGCGCTCCCTACTTTTATTAGCTTCTTCAAATTTTGAAAGTCTTAAGTTTTATTTTGTTTAAACCTTTGCTCAAACGTTTATTACTGCATTCCTGTGAGTTTGTTTTTAGCTTTACGGTGAGAACGCTGCCAACCTCTATGTTTTGGGGTGGCAGCGGTTTCGGAGAATTGCTTTCATTACATTGTGTTAATTTATCAAAAAAAAAAAGTGAGAATTTTGGTAATAAAAACTCCACTGTTAACGCAATGGGAAAATCTATGTTTATAAGAGTTAAGCTGTGATAGGCACTTACTCGTAGTTAGATGTCTACATGACACACGTGAGGGCAAGCCAAAACGAAGGTAAGTTGCCAGGATCAACGCATAAGCGCAACTCCTCTGTCCGGCGCAAACCAAATCAAGCAAGACAAGAGTTAAGTTGAATATGGAACGCAATCGAAGTTGGATGCCCGCACACACGTGGGGGTAAGCCAAAACGAAGAGCATAACTAGGTTCAACGTTGCATTCTAATAAGTAATCACAAAGTTTTGAATGTTTTGGACGAACGCATTCTCAAAAGCTAAACGCAAAGTTGTAGTGAATGAATAAAAAGTTTTTGAGCAAAGGCTTGCCGGATTTAAACTTAGAAAATATCTTTTTGAAGAAGCAGCCAAAGTGGATGAGAGCATTGCGGCGATGGTTAGAGGTATGATTAAATTATATTTTGAGAAGTTGGTCATCATAAAGGAAAGCAAGAAGTTTTGGATTTTATGTCCTAAAACTCATAGTTTGTAAATTAATAAACATATTCTGTTTTGTTTTTCGATAAAGTTGTTATTGAAATTATAATCTTGAATCCAATAAACTAAGGTCCTGAGGTTATTTAACGTAGTTTGAACTTTATGTAGTGACATAAATGTGGATCAAGTTCAAATATATAGCCAAAATGGTCTATAGTATATGAATAAGGTTGGGCGCCTTATTATGGGGACACTATGGATGCGGCCCACTTTGTAGTTAGTACAAACGATGTGATCCTAAATCGTTCATATAGATATATGTGAGTGAGGGCATCCTATGCAATGATTTGCATAAGACTGAACCATGAAATAGTCACTTTTTACATTATTGATGACCTAGGTAACTTAATCTTAATCTTGAGCTAACTATGAACTCCTGTTCACTTGAAATTATCCTTAGATCTGTATAGGCAAGAGCAGCTCATCATCGCTAGCCCAATAAGCTTCCCATTTCAGGGGTAAGATTGGGTGGATAGCTGGGAACATATGGTGCAAGACGGAATTCACTCCTACCGGTTATAGGGATAGTAGATAGGTTGTTCCCTTTAGTATTGAATTCAGGTCTTGAACAAGGGGCCCTACCCTCTCCTTGACCCAAGAGGGATTCGGTTTATAGGTTGGATCTTAAACCAATTGTTCAATAGAGGATCAGTGGAACATAGGGAACAAGATGTAGTCTTGGGGGTAAAACAGTTTTTATGACCCAACTGAGATTACGAACAACCTGTGAAGGATTAGCTTACTAATCATGGTTATATCAAATGGACACAAATATATCTATAGTGAGGGAAGTGCAACTACGGGACTATAATGGAATGACCCGTTAGTTAACAAATGTTGATTAGCTCCGTCTAAAGAGTTTAGCCAGCCAATCTCGGATCATTGGAGCCCATGGTCTATAGGTCCATTAGGTTCCCCTACTAGCTCATATGGAATAAACTTAGAATAGTATGATAGAATAATTCGAATTGTTCGAATTAGGTGAAGAGAGAGAAACCGACAAGTATATGGTATATGTGATATAGTGGTCGGGTTCAAACCTTCGCTCAAACGTTTACTATCGCATTCCTATGAGTTTGTTTTTAGCTTTACAGTGAGAACGCTGCCAACCTCTAAGTTTGAGGTGGCAGCGGTTTCGGAGAATTACGTTCATTACATTGCGTTAATTTATCCAAAAAAAAAAACAAAAAAAAGTGAGAATTTTGAGAATAAGAACTCCACTGTTAACGCAATGGGGAAACCTATGTTTATAAGAGTTAAGTTGTGAAAGGCACTTACCCGTAGTTGGATGTCTGCATGATACACGTGGGGCCAAGCCAAAATGAAGGCAAGTGGTATGAGTAAATTATATTCTGAGAAGCTGGTCATCGTAAAGGAAAGCAAGAAGGTGAGTTTGAATTTCTTGAGTATAATGCATGCTTGAGGACAAACATGATTCTATGTTTGGGGGTGTGATGACATGCAGAAATGCATGTCATCTTAAGTCTTTTATTTAGAATTATGAAGGCTGTTAAGTTGAATATGCGGCAATTATGTTAGGAATTCACGAGAAAATGAGTTTGCGGCATTCAGCATTGAGAATCTCGATTAACCCATTATTATGTGTTATTATGCATTCAATTGTCTATTTTTGTAGCTAATGCAGGAAGTGGACGCAAACGCGGAAGCCGGGCTACTGAATAGACGACTGCATGCAGAGAAACTCTTTACAAAGGCGAACGCATATGATCAACGCATAGGTGTTGTGGTGATCAACCGCATTCGTCCATCGCATAGGAGTTGCGATCATCAAGCAATTGCGGTCATCGTGTAAAGTTACGGTAATCAAGCGAATGTGGTCACTGCACCATTGCAGGTACACAATAACGCATAATAGAGGGATCAACGCAAGATTGGTAGAATGAACTCATCAACGCATATCTCGGGAAAATCAAAAGATGATGTTGACATTTCACCTACCACGCCGTTAGCAGCAGAGACTCAGAAAAGAACTAACGCACCGTGATTGTCAGAATCAGAGAAGTCCATAAATGCTGTCGGTGATCCAAGCTCTATAAATAGAAGCCGCTGAGCAAAATTTTAACTAATCTAGAGTTTTTTGCCTCAGGCTCACCTTAGGGCGGATCCCTGTGATCCAGACTAATGCGTGAGAAAGAAGCTTGAGCGTTCTTCATCTCCTTCATCCATTTTGAGTGACGNAGACTAATGCGTGAGAAAGAAGCTTGAGCGTTCTTCATCTCCTTCATCCATTTTGAGTGACGATCGGAGCCTTCGCCGGAGTTAGATCTTGAGAGTGTCAGCTCCACTGCCCTTCCATAGCACCACCGGTAGCCTTGACACACATCTGTCGAAAGCAAGACATTGCTTCCAGCTGGTCTTTTCATTTTCTCTTCTTTTCTTGTATTGTATTGTATTACATTTTTGATTAAGGAATTAATACATTATGTGTTCAATGCATTTCTATGTTTCCTTCAATTCCACCTCCATCTTTCTTTGCTTAGCATCCTTAACTTTCATTACATCACTTAGTGAGATTGCTAGAGTATCACATACTTAGTCATGTGGATTAGAGATATGAAACATGTTACCGATTCATAGGATTAACCAGAAGAGAAGGAAGGCCACAAAGAAGACTTTTTTAGATAGGAAACCACCGCGAAGTCTTCCACATCGATTGGTTGGGTTGGCAATCGTGCCTTTCTTCAGCTTGTTCCTGTTCATCTATTTGGGACAGGACAATCGATGACCGACTCAATGAGCTACCTTTGGACCCGTGGGAGTCTTTTCCATCGGTCCCATTTGACTTAACACCTTTACCTGCAGGCTCGGTTCCGATCTGTTGGGTCTTTTAAAAGGACTCCATCCGTTGGAGGTGTGCGTTACGTGAGTGTGTGAGAAAATCTTATTTGTTTAGTGCGAAGCTGTAGTAACGCCCGTCTATAGGTGGACACAATGCTTGTCTATGAGTAAAGTCAGCAACAACTAACTGCCCGGGAGGGTTAGTGGTTGGACGCATCAAGCAAGGTAAGCAAGTTCACTAGAGATAGGAATAATCTTGCGTCAGCCAAGTTCATGCGGTTACCTTGTCTTATGAGCACATTATTCATCATTTAGGCATACTTGGAAAAGTAGTCTAAAATCCAAATCTAAGACTCGAGAGAGCGAATTGGAACGCATAAGCAAGAATGAGGAACTTAGGAATAAGATCCGTTTGCTATCACACAGCGTATGCACCCTACAGAGAGGATATTGCATGCGTCCAAGAAGTAGGATATGGTGGTTGTATGCGGTCATTTCGACCTTTTTGCATACACATCGCATGCATCCTAGATTTAGGCTCTAGTGTGTGGAGCATGATCGCATAGCTTGCGTTGGCTGAGGTTGCCCTTACGATCACTCTTAAGGGTTACGATGAAGACATCTTCACATTTTATCTATTTTCCCATCTATTTATTTCACGTCAACAGTTGTCGTTTCTCTACCTCTCATTCATACTTCTCATTGCGTTTTTTGTTAGTTAGGAGTAGGAGTAGTGTTAGATTATACCCCTCCATCATTCTTTTATTCAACTGCCGCATACACTTACCGCATACGTCTAGCTACAGGTCCCTGAGTTCGACCTTGGATCACCTGAGAAACTATCGTTCGCGTTATAGTTGGCGTGTGCACAAGAAAACTCTTGACAGGAATGCATGGTCATTGCAAACATTCGTTAACGCATAGTTCATTCAAATGCATACCACCGACGCATGATAATCAACGCATACAATAAGAACATGCATCGTATATTGCATTCACTTAATTTTAGTTATCAAGTCTTTGACAACTTGGTCATCTAAATTTTCGTCATCAACTATCATGCACTAAAGATGGGTGCATGAGATGCAGCTCATGCTTGGAGTAATTGAAGCCTAAAGAGATGGGTTTTGTGTGAGCAACTTCAAAGGTGGTAATGGAATAAACCAAAATTCCATTTATATGTTTTTCCATCTTTTTCAGCTTTTCCAAATGGATTTCAAAAATCAATTTAATTTATAAAATTGGAAAAATTATTAATTTTATAAAACTAATTTCATAAATTAATTTTTCTAATAAAATTAATAAA
>NC_052350.1:30184253-30239165 GCF_009727055.1 Benincasa hispida
AATTATTTAAACAATTTAAATAATTCTAATTAATTTAATATCAAATATAAAATTAATTTTTACACAAATCCACCTTCATATTTTTAAATCATATTTAAATATTATTCTTTTATTCCGTTAATGTAATTATATATCATATAATTACTCATTCCCTTAATTATAATTTGAACGTTTCAAATTAACTTATCACGTTATTCTAAAGCTAATCCATTTACGAGCTAGTAAGGGAACCTCGCGGACCTACAAATCATAGGCTCCAACGATCTAAGATTAATTGGCTAAATTCATTGCACCAAATTAACCCCCATTCGTTAACTAATGGGTCACTCCACTAAAGCTCATAGTCACATTCCCCTCACTATAGATATATTATGTCCACATGATTTAACCATAATTAGTAAGTTGACCCTTCACAGGTTGTTCGTAATAATGGCTAGATCAAATATCAGTTTTACCACTGAGATTATGTCTTATTCCTCAAGTTCCTATTGATCCTCTAATGAACAACTGGTTTGTGATCCAGACACTAAACCAAAACTCTCTCAGCCTAGTGAAAGAGTGAAGCCCCTTGTTCAAGACCTAGATTCAGTACTTGAGAGAACAATATTTCTCCTATCCCTAAATCGGGTAGGCGTGAATAACATCTTGCACCCTATGTCCCCAGCTATCTACCCGATCTTACCTCTAAAATGGGAGGTTTATTGAGCCGGCACTGTTGATCCAGCCGTCACCTATGAAAATCTAAGGATAATCCTGAATAAACAGGAGTTCATAGTTAGCTTAGGATTAAGATCAAGTTACCTAGATCATCTAAGTGAAATAATCAGTCTTATATAGTAAACAACGTTATAAAGTAAGAGTGACTTATTTCTTCGTCCGATCTTATGCAAACTCATTGCACAGGATGCCTCCACTCATCATGTCATAACATGTACGAATTAGGATCATGTTAGGATACTGATTCTTGAAAGTCTTTATTAACGTAACGAGTTGGTTCAATCTTCCCGAATAGCAATTAGATGATGAACAAATTCTTTATTAAACGATAAGAGTAAAACAATGACTAGACGATCTCTTATCAAATTCCCCACGATCGTTTACAAAACTCTATACGATCGTTTACAGTCTCTACACGATCACTGAGTAACACTAGACAATCACCCACAAACATCCTAGATTGCTTACAAGATACTACACGATCACTTACTAACTACTACACGATCGCTTACCAGATTCTATACGTTCGCCTACCAAATGCTACATGATCGCCTACAAAATGCTACACGATCACCTACAAAATGCTACACGATCTCTTAGCTCTCCTACAAGATCTCTTTGTTGAAGTAGACGATGAGCGGAACACTACGATGACTTCTCCACGACAGAGACTTCCAAACTCCCATTCTCGTGAGCTCCCCTTCCTCACTCTTGATATTTCAGACTTCACTGCCCTCCCTTCTGGTTTCTTCCTTCTTTTGAAACCTCAACTTCTCCCAATAGCATTGACAATAATCCTTAATCGATTCAACCGCCCACTTCCCTTTATATCTTTTATTCTTTCTTTTTTGATATTGCAACATAATTAGAGACTTATCATTACCTCCCCCATCCACTTTTAACTTGTCTTCGAGGTAAGGTTCTGTCTATCCAACTACCTTTTTGACAATCTTCTTCATTTTCTCTTGAGCCACCCTCAAATGCTTCTGAAGTACTCCCAGGGCCTCATCTCATATCTTCATTGCACATTTCAGACTAACCTTTGCCTTTGTCAGACATGGATTCTCTTATAGAGTAATCTTCCGACCTTCATGAATAAATGATATTGTTAGGTTCTGCCAATCGACCTTTGTTTCCCCAAAGAGTGTAGCCATTGTATCCCCACAATCACGTCAACACTTTTCAACTCCAATGGTATGAAACTGCCACACACTCTTTAATCTCCAACCCTCATTTCCACATTTTTGCATACTCCCTTTCCTTGTAGAGCAGTTCCAGATCCCAAAACTATTCCGTAATTGGTCGTGGCTGTGATGTTCAATTGCAGATGATTCGCTAGACCCTCTGATATGAAGTTATGTGTAGCTCCAGAGTCTATCAACACCACTACCGATTCTTCTTTGTATCCTCTCTAATCTTCATTGTTCATGGGTTCATCAATCCCACAATTGAGTTCATGGACAGTTCATGGATAGATGAAATTTCCTCACTCAGCATCAGCATACGCAATTTTAATGTCTCTTCTCTTGCATTGTCATCTTGATGCAACTCCCACTCCTCACCGGACGTCTGCACCACAAGCAATCTCAATTCTCTCAACTCTCGCCCTTTGCACCGATGTCCAATAGTGTACTTTTCACCGCATCGGAAACATAGCCCTTTTTCTCTCTTCGACTGAAATTCAACATCTATTAATCTTCTTGTCGGAATTTCTCTCTAGTTATCATTATTCGATGTTCCTCGTAAGGTGATGGTTCTCATTGGAAATGACTCTCCGGTCTTCTCTCCCTATTTCGGTTCACTTCTGCTGACTGATTTACTCACATTTTCAGCTTCTGCCTTTATCCATGGTGCCAAACCGTTCATGAATATCTCCTCAAGAACTTTGTTTGGTAGATGCGGCAGCAGTGCTACTAACTTGTCGAACAGATTTCGATATGCCTCCACTGTCGTTTCTTGTTTAATAGCCAAGAATCTTTAATAGATCGATCCGTCTCTTAAAGATCAAAATTGCACTAACATCTGTTTCTTCAAGTCTTCTCAATCTTTGAATGAGACTCTACCTTCCTTCGACCAGTACCAATCTAATGCAGTGTCGTTACTCACAACTGCCACCGTCATCTTCTCAGATTCAGTCAACTTATGAATTTGAAAATAGCGGCCTGCTCTGAATAACGATGCGTCTGGATCGATTCCACTAAACACCGACATTTCTACTTTCTTGAATTTGCTTCCTTCGCAAATCTCATCTTCTCTGGCGGCTTTCACCGAACTATTTGCTTCGCACACATTAAGAGTATTCAATCTTTCTGCCTCTTTCGTCACTTTTGCCTTTCCCTTGACCATTTCCATAACATAATAAATGAGCATTTGTTGATGTTTCTCTGCCTGCAATCCCAAACTCTCAATGCTCTTCGCTAACAATGCCAAATTATCCTTTATGGTTGGCATTGTCTGTATTTTGACTCGGAATCCCAAGATCTCTTGTTCTAGTAGTTCCAGTTTCTCCTCAAAACGTTTTTGAACCATGCTTGCCCAGGTGATTCCTCTAATACCAATTTATTAGGATACTGATTCTTGAAATTCTTTATTAACGTAACGAGTTGGTTCAATCTTCTAGAATAGCTAGATGATGAACAAATTCTTTATTAAATGATAAAAGTAAAACAGTGACTAGACGATCACTTATCAAATTTCCCACGATCATTTACAAAACTCTATACGATCGTTTACAGTCTCTACATGATCACTGAGTAACACTAGACAATCGTCCACAAACACTATGCGATCGCTTACAAGATACTACACGATCACTTACTAACTACTACACGATCGCTTACCAGATTCTCTACATTCGCCTATCAAATGCTACACAATCGCCTACAAATGCTACACGATCATTTAGTAGAAGTAGACGATGAGCGGCATACTACGATGACTTCTCCACGACAGAGACTTCCGAACTCCCACTCTCGAGAGCTCCCCTTCCTCACTCTTGATATTTCAGACCTCACTGCCCTCCCTTCCGGTTTCTTCCTTCTTTTAAACCTCAACTTCTCCCAACAGCATTGACAATAATCCTTAATCGATTCAACCGCCGACTTCCCCTTTTCTCTTTTATTCTTTATTTTTTGATATTGCAACATAATTGGAGACCTATCAGATCACTTCGTTTGTAGCAGTTTATAACTCTTTGTAACAATTATAGAGTAGGCTGCATCTCATAGTGTTACCAAAATAAGGCACCCAACCTTATTCATATACTATAGATCATTTTGACTATTTACTCGAACCTGATCTACTTTTATGTCTCCATATAAAGTTCAAGTACTCATGAAATAGTCATGGGTCTTAGTTTATTGGATTTACAAACTGTGAGTTTTAGGACATAAAACCCAACACAAACTCATTATATAAGATACCCCCACTCACATGTCTCCACATGAATGATTTTGGGAACACATTATTTGTATCAGTATACAAAATGAGTCGCATCCAATAGTGTCACCAGGATGAGGTACTCAATCTCATCCATATACTTACAGACCATTTTGGCTATATACTAAAACTTGATCCTCTTTTATGTCGCCTAATAAAGTTAAAGTATTCATATTATGGCCATGGATTCGTTTATTGGCTTTTTATAACAGAATGCAATATCAATAACAATTTACTGAATAAAATACTCAATAATAATTTTATTAATAAATTTAATATGTTAATAATATTTATGAACTGCGAGTTTTAGGACATTCCCAACACTTATGTTGACAAAATGTTTACTCGATATTTGACTCAGAACTCTACAAAGGGTTTATTACCTTTCAACCACGAGGTTCACTTTTCTAAGGAACAGTGTCCTAAGACACCTCAAGAAGTTGAATATATGAGATGTATTTTCTATGCCCTGGCTGTGGGTGGCTTAATGTATGTTATGCTTTGCATTAGGCCAGACATTTGTTATGCAGTGGGAATAGTGAGCAGGTACCAGTCCAATCCAAGGTTAGACCACTAGATAGCGATTAAGAATATCATCAAGTATCTTAGGAGAACGAATGACTACAAGCTGGTGTATGGGTCTAAGAATTTGATCCTTACGGGATACACCGACTCTGATTTTCGAACTAACAAGTTTTCTAGGAAATCCATGTCATGATAAGTGTTTACCTTGAACGGAGAGTTGTAGTATGGCGTAACTTCAAGCAAGGATGCATTGTAGACTCCACTATGGAGGTCAAATATGTAGCTACTTGTGAAGCAGTAAAGGAAGTAGTTTGGATCAGAAAGTTCCTAAGCGATTTGGAAGTGGTTCCAAATATGAACTTTCCAATCACCTTATACTGTGACAACAGTGGGGCAGTAGTAAACTTTAAAGAACCGCGCAATCATAAACAAGGAAAACATATTGAAAGGAAGTATCACTGATACGGAGATTGTGCAACAAGGAGATGTGATCATTATAATGATCGCTTTGGAGCACAACATTACTGATCCATTTATGAAGGCTCTCTCAGCTAAAGTGTTTGAGAGTTATCTAAAGAGTCTAGATCTACGAAACATGTACATTATATAATCTAGGGCAAGTGAGATGTGTAATGGGTATAAGAATGCCCTAGTTTATTATATTTATTTACCATTCTTATTTCTTTAGACAGTGATATTATGTACTGTAAACCCCAAACCCTATTTTCCCTACTCAAGTATGTTAATTATGGTTGAGTATAAGTTAATGTTATGTATGTAAGGAAAAGCTTGTGGATGATTAAAGAAGGAGGAAATGTTCTAAGTGTTGAAGATGAAGCGCTCGGGAAGCAATGTGTGTACTGTGTAGGCACTTGGTAAGGAAAAATTTGGCTAAGTGTGGAAGCCTAGCATTGATGGCTTTGATGCATTGATGGGTAGGAGGCAACCATGCTCATAGAGGTTAAATGAGCGCATGATGGACGTGAAGAATGGAGAAAATGTCTAAGTGTTGGCTGAGAGTGTGCCATGCAATGGGCATGGGCTATGCATTGGCAAGGCAAGGGCTGTGAGCAAGGAAAGCCAGGCGATGACCTTGGGCAAGTGATGGGTGCAAAACACATTGAGTATGTGTGTTGGCATTGAAGCTGTGCATCCAGATGTGCCATGCGATGGTAAGAGGATGGTGAACCATGCATTGGTTTAAAGAATGATCACAGCTTAACCACCGATGTGAGTGGGCTAGTTGTCAAGATTAGGATAATTCATCCCACTTAGTAAGTGAGTTGTCAGCCTAAGGATGAATTGTTGGCATGCAGTCTCTAGTATAAAAGGAAGCCCTACTTCAAGAGCTCGGTTTGAACATTTTACTTGTGCTAAAAGAGAGACTTTAGAACCATTTGAAAGCTTTAAGGGTGTATTTGAAGCTCCTGGGTTACTGGAAGAAGATTCTTAAGGAATTGTGGTGAAATCTGAAGTTTCTCCAAGAAGGTCAGGCTCTTGGATGAATCTCGGCCATAGGTGAAGATTGAAGGTTTTCAGCCAGATCATGAGCAATTTAGAGCTCAAATTTTAAGGTAAGAAAGACATTTATAAACAAGTTTGTAGAAGGAAATTTTCCAAGATAAGATCTGAAAAATATGTTATTCGAGCTCAAAGATGAATCTAGAATTTTTGTTTGAATAAGCAGGCAACTGCTTAGGATGAGTGAGCAAGTAACTTGAACGACCAGACGATGACACTGGTGGATGTGTGCACGAAGGGCTATGTTGCATGTGAGGGATGCGATAGGCTGAGCGGCAGGTTATGTGCAAGATTGTGCAAGTAGGCACGCGAGGCGCTGAGGCAAGGGCTATACGAAATGTGCTAGAGCGCACGACTGAGTGGGTGTATAGGCATGCACTGGCACCTAGGTGGCGCTTGTGGCCATATGGTTTAGCATCAACACCCAAGAATTTTCTAAATCTTGAATGCATAGAAGAGGTATGCATTGGGATGTGAAATAATGTTTTAAGTTAAATGTTAAGCTCATTTAGGTGAGTTAGTCTCGCAAGAGACCAATGGCATTAGCTAAGTATGTTTATCATCTCCACAGGGTTGACGCCAATAGGAGCAGCTTATCATCCCTCTGAGAAATGTCCAAGGTTGTGAGTGACAAACTAAATATATTTTTAAATATTTAGTAAACGCATGATGTCAAAGGAACAGTTTTCATGCTAGTTTTAATGTAAAGTGTATTAAAATGATAAATTCCAAGAACACTAAGTTTTAAAGGGTTATTAACGCATGCTAGTTTAAAAGGAAGTTTACGAAAGCATGTTTAAGTATTTATATACTTTATGAGCATGCGTTGGAAGTTCATGGCTATGAAATAAAGATGTTTAAGCATTTTTTTTTTATGTTACTATACTTTTATGTATACATGTTTTCAATGACAGTTTTATGATGAACCCAATACTGAAGGACAGTGAGATTGAGAAGGTGTCTGGGCCATAGTACCTAAGGTATGATGGTACTTAGTTATTACCACGTGCACATAGGTAGAGTAGATGTTGGTAGTGTTGAGGTTATTCCATACCAACTAAGAATGGATGTTGAGGGATTGAGCAAAAGGGTTCTCTCTCAACTAAGGATACAGATTTTTAATGTTTACCACGTGCACATAGGTAGAGTAGACGTTGGTAGTGTTGAGGTTATTCCACACCAACTAAGGATAGATGTTGAGGGATTTAGCAAAAGGGTTCTCTCTCAACTAAGGATACAAATGTTTAATGTTTTCTAGCAGTTCATGTTTTAAAGATTTGAGTATGAGTTTGTTTAGTGATTTCCAGTTTAAAGCATGATGTTTATGATTATTTGGTGACTCATTGGGCTAGTAGCTCACTTGTTTTAAATGTTTTTCTCCTCTGCAGGTAATGGTCAATTCCCTAAGAGTTAACTGCACTGTTGCTCTGCCAGTCAAAGACGCCAATTTAACACCAAGAAAAGTTTTAGGTGTTTACATGTAATTTTCTATACATACGTGTGTTCATGTTAGGGACTAGTGTTAAGTGTTGGGACCCATTAAACTCTGTTTCTGTATATATGTATGATGTAATTATGTTGTTTGTTGAAACCTGGTGGTTATTGAAATCGTTCTAAGTTCTTAAAGCTTATTGAATTTTAAGTTGTATTTCCAGGGTTTCCTAAGCAAGTTAAGGATGTTAGTTAGGCAGTAAGTGCCACAAAGGGTTGGTAACTACTGTCGTCACACTGTTTTTCAAATTAAGAGGGTAATCTGGGAGGGGGTGTGACATGTACATCCCACTAACTAGAGTTTTAGTTCAAGTGGGAGTTTTCGGGTTTTATGCCTTAAAAATCGTAGATAGTTAATGTAATTGATTGTCAACAATAAAGAGTTATCAATGTTATTTTATCAATAAAGAGTTATCAGTGTTATTTCAATAAATGTTATTGATTGTGTTGTATTCTTTTTTGTCTTAATAACTCTAAATCTAATCAACTAACATCCTAGGATGTCTTATGAGTCTTGAATAGTATGTGGAGACATATAGAGATCAATGTTCAAGATAAAGCCTAAAGGGTCTATAGTATAGGGATAAGAATGGGTACCTTATCCTGGTAATACTATGGATACAGTCCACTTTGTATTTGATACAAACGCAATGATCCAACGTGTTCATGTAGGTGACATAGGGTTGGGAGTATCCTACGCAATGAGTCTGCATAAGATCGGACCATAAAATAGTAACCATTAGATGTAACACCGTTAACTAGTCAGATTTCTATTTCACTAGGATGACCAAGGTAACTTAGTTTTAATCCTAAATGTATTATGAACTCTTGTTCATGAGGGATTGTCCTTTGAATTGTATGGGTGAAAGAGGCCAGTTCGCTAACTCAATATTTCACATCCCCTCCCAGATTACCTTTTTAACCTAAGAGAAGGTGTGAAGACAACAAATGCCAACCCTCTTATAACGTCTACCACCAATTGAACCTGTTAATTGCACACCTTATGAGCCTGTACTACTATGGGCTTAACTTTATGATCCTGCTCATCAATAATTCTATCACATAACACAACTTAAATCATCATCACAATACTCCATTTACAACGTCATCATTCAGAAGATATCTTCTTATAGACCAAACCCTAATTCTAACTTTGTAGGAACTATTTTATTATCGACCACTTCTATGCTAACATCTGACTAAAAAATAGTTTACAACGGTGGCAAACTAGACCTTCCTAAGCAATCAGCAATCCTGGTTTCCTGGAACTCTCCTGCCACCTAGGGTGGGAAGGGAACAAAAATATTGGAAAATGTGAGTTGGGGAGCCCAGTGAGTGGCATAGTAAAAAATATAAGTTTTTACTATGGAAATACATTTTTCCAAACAACTCTCTAAATCATTAGCATGTTATTCCAGCTTTAACTTAGAAAACTCTTTTGAAATGTATAGCAAATGAAAACATCGTACTCTCAACTAGTTTAGTGAAAACATAGTTCACATAAATCATAGACTTCTAGACTTAGAACTTAATATGCTAAACTAGTTGATTCATAATTCAAATAGCAACTGAAAACATCCTTATAATTTTAGGGTTTAAAACAGGCTTTTATTAAGCTTATAAACTAATAAAATATAAACTTATAATGATAACTGAAGGAACTTTTATCAAAGAGTACCTATGAGCGGAAGCAAGATCGCTCAAAATTCACTGTGATAGAAAGACCGCATTCACAAACAAACATACTAGTTATGCATTTAACAACAAATTACGACATGCTATTCAAAACTTAAATGTAAAGGAGCGAGAGAATACCTCTTGAAGAACTCTTCTTCCCTTTAAATCTCGATCTCGTCAAGGAACAACAACTCTTGTTATCGTTGTGCACACAAAGCCTATCGTCCACAAAATCTCATTGTCGTCTACCACCAAACGGTCTTCAGCACGAACAGTCAAGAAGGAAACAACCACTCAGAAACCTCGGTATTCTCGAAGTGAGAATCTAGAAGGTGTGGGTTCTGTTGGATTTGGTAGAGGGGATGAGGAAATGGCGATCGTTTACCACAACCAAGCAAGTGGGAGAGATATGGTGTCTATCGCGTAGACAGGTGTTTAATTGTTTAGCAAAAGGTGCACGATCATTGTAAAAAGGGCCTGATCGTTTAGACGATCATTTAGTAAAATTGCAGGTGTGCGATCGTTTAGAAAAGACTATGTGATCATTTAGGAAATGCGCATGTGTACTCAATCGTTTAGGACAACTTGAGCTATCGTGTATGCTCTCGTTTACTAAAGGATGGGCAGTGTACAATCGTTAAGCAATTATCCCATCTCATTCGGTTATGGAGAAAAACCGCTAACAATTATCTCATAATTGTTTAATTAAAAATAAATATGATCATATTATATTTATAACCTATAGTTTAGTATCACATTTCATATGCAACATATAAACCATAGTCCTTTTCTCCTCCAATAGATATAAATCATATTTACTTCCTTTTCCTCCAATTAATGTATCTCATACATCATGTCAACTATATCATATATAATCGACCAGTTCAATCATATTATATATAATCAAACTCCCTCTTGTCAATTTGAACACTTCAAATTGACCCAAAAATTGATTCTCAACTTGAATCCATTGAGCTACCAAGGGGACCTTATGGACCTGTGGCTCGAAGCTCCAACGATACGTGAATAGTTGACTAAACACTTTAACCACGAGATCCACCGTCCGTTAACTGCCAGAAATTCCACTAAAAACCGATGGCTACACTCTTCTCACCACAGATATATTTGTGTGTCCATCGGATATAACCAATCAATAGTACGATAACACTTCACAGATGCTCGTAAGTATAGCTGGGCCAATTTACCATTTTACCCCTGTAGTTACATCTAAGTCCTTAAGTACGACTGATCCCTCTAATGAATAATACAACATAGTCCTACTATGTGTGGACACCTCTCGAGCCATGAAAAGATGTGTGGCGCCACATTGTTCAAGGCCCAGAATCAACCCTTAAGGGAGCAATCTATCTCCTTACTCTTGCTTCGAGGAACGAGTGAATTCCATCTTGTGTAGCTGAATTTCCAGTTCCCAAATCAGACGAATACCCAAAGTGATAGGTTTGAGTCAGCAATTTGGCCACTCGTACCGATGCAAATCAAAGGACTACCTTCAAAGATAGGAGTTCCCAACTGACTCAGGATTGAGTTCATGTTACCTATGGTCATCCTAGTGAAGTGAAGTGTCTGTCATGAACGACGTTATATAACAAGACTATAACACTTCGTGGTCCGGTCTTATACAGACTCCTTTATATAAGACGCCCCCGCTCGCATGTCTCCACATGAATGATCAGGATTAGACCATCTTTATCAAGTCACAACACTTGTAACTATTCTACAAAGCGGGTCCCATCCATAGCGTCACCAGGATAAGTATCCACACTACAGACCATTTTGGTTATCTCTTAAAACATAATCCACCTGCATGTCTCCACATACATGCTGAACTTACAACAATAACCAAGGAAGTTTATTGGTTTGTGGTAAAGCAATTAAAACATTCAATGTTTCATAGATAATAGTGAAGAAAAATATCATATATTATTACATCACAAACGTTTGGTCAATACAGAACACAATGAGTGTTTTGAGTATCAAGCTAAACAATCTCCCACTTGTCCTAAAGTGAGTGGGGTGTACAAACAACTAGTACAAAACAATAAACTAGGGCAGCAAGGCCCAATACAAAAATCTCCCACTTGCCCTAGTCCAGCCACGAGCAGTCTCGTAGACCCATGCTCTGAAGGTGACCCTAAAAAGTTGTAGTCGTGAAAGCCTTCATATATGTGTCAGCAACGTTGTGCTTCGAAGCAATCTTCATGACTATCACGTCCCCTCGATGCACTATTTCGTGGATGAGATGATACTCCGCTCTATATGTTTGTCGCGCTTGTGACTCTTAGGCTCCCTGGAGTTTGTCACAGTACCACTATTATCACAATAGAGGGTGATGGGCCTAGACATGTTTGGAACAACTTCCAGATTTTTCAGGAACTTCCTGAGCCAAACGGCCTCCTTAGTAGCTTCACAAGCGGCTACATACTCGGCCTCCATCATGAAGTCGGCTATGCACCCCTGCTTAGTGCTTTGCCACACTACTGCTCCTCCGTTAAGAGTGAAAACTAACCCTGAAGTGGATTTCCTAGAATCCTTATCAGTCTGAAAGTCAGAATCTGTGTACCCAGTAAGGATCAAATCCCTAGTTCCATACACGAGCATGTAGTCCCTCGTTCTCCGAAGATACTTGAGGATGTTCTTGATTGTGGTCCAGTGACCTTGTCTTGGATTAGACTGATACCTACTAACTATTCCCACAGCATAGCAGATGTCTGGTCTAGTATAGAGCATCACATACATCAAGCTAACGACGGATGCATATGGGACCCATCTCATCTCCTAAACTTCTTGAGGCGTCTTAGGACATATTTCCTTAGACAATGTAACTCCCTACCTGAAAGGCAGTAAGCCCCTTTTGGAGTTCTGCATTGAGTACTTGAGCAACATCTTGTCAGTGATGGCATGCAGAAATGCACGTCATCTTAGGCCTTTTATTTAGAATTATAAGGGCTGTTAAGCTGAATATGCAGCAATTATGTTAGGAATTCATAAGAAAATGAGTTTTCATCGTTCAGCATTAAGAATCTCAGCTAACCCACTATTATGCGTTGAATTGTTTATCTTTGTAGTTAATGCAAAAAGCGGATGTAGACGCAGAAGTCGGGCTATCGCATAGACGACTGCATACGAAGAAATTCTCCATCACAAATGCGAACGCATGGGTGTTGCGGTAATCAACTGCATGTTTCCATCGTATAGGAGTTGTGATCGTCAAGCGATTGCGATCATCGTGTAGAAGTTGCAGTAATCAATCGAATGCAGTCATTGCAAGATTGTGGCTACATGATGATAACCATAATAGAGGAATGAACGCAAGGTTGGTGGAATGGAAGCATCAACGCATATCTCAAGAAAATAAAAAGATGATGTTGACATTTCACCTACCACGCCATTAGCAACAGAGATTCAGAAAAGGACCATCATGCCGCGAATGTCAAAATCAGAACACGACCATTAATTGATCAAACTCTATAAATAAAAGCCGATGAGCAGAATTTCAAATCATCCAAGGTTTTCATCCAAGGTTTCCTACCTTCGAGTGAATCCTTGTGATCAAGACGAACGTGTTAGAAGAAAGCTTGAGAGTTCTTCATCTACTTCATCTATTCCGAGTGACGATCGGAGCCTTCGCCAGAGTTAGATCTCGAGAGAGTCAGCTCCACTGCCCTTCCATGACACCACCGGTAGCCTTGACACACATCCGCTGGAAGCAAGACATTGCTTCCAGCTGGTCCTTTCATTTTCTCTTCTTTTCTTATATTGTATTGTATTACATTTTGGATTAACAAATTAATACATTGCGTGTTCAATGCATTTCTATGTTTCCTTCGATACCATCTCCATCTTTCTTTGCTTAGCATCCTTAACTTTCATCGCATCACTTAGTGAGATTGCTAGAGTATCGCATACTTAATCATGCGACATAGGAATATGAAGCATGTAGCAAACCACTGTAAGGTGTGCGTTGTGCGAGTGTGTGAGAAAACCTTATTTGCTTAGTGTAAAGCTGTAGCAACGCCTGTCTATAGGTGGATGCAATTCTTGTCTATGAGTAACGTCAACAACAACCAAATACCCAGGAGGGTAAGTGGTTGGTCGTATTAAGCAATGTAAGCTAGTGTTCACTAGAGATAGGAATAATCTTGTATCAGCCAGGTTTATGCGGTTACCTTGTCTTATGAGCGCATCATTCATCATTTAGGCATACTTGAGAGAATAGTCTAAAGACCAAATCTAAGACTCGAGAGAGCGGATTGGAACACATAAGAAAGAATGGGGAACTTAGGAATAAGCTCCGTTTGCTATTACACATCGTATGCACCCTACGGAGAGGATATTGCATGCATCTAGAAGTAGGATACGGTGGTATGCGGCTATCACGCTCATACGGTGAGAGCACGTGAGCGGGTTATGGAGGCTTAGGTATAGGCTTGTTGGCACTATCGCATAAACATCACATGCGTCCTAGAAATAGGCTCAAGTGGGTGTATCATGATCGCATAGCTTACGTTTGCTGAGGTTGCCTTGGCGGTCAAACTTAGGGTTGCGATGAAGACATCTTCACATTTTTTCTATTTTTCCATGCATTTACTATGCGTCAACAGTCTCCGTGTCTTTACCTCTCATTCATACTTCCAATGCTTTGTCTTTTAGATAGGAATACGAGTATTTTATTGTAAACCCCGAACTCTAAGTTTCCTAGATAAGCATGTTAGTCAAAGGAATGTTATATTAAATATTTAACCAATGGAAATCTATGTGTATTTGTAAGAGTTGTGGAGAAAGGAAAGGAAAATTATATTAAATAAGGAAGCCCATTTATTGGTTTGGCTGGAGGCACTATGTATGGGGTGACGTGGTAGTTTAACCCTTGAACTCAGGAGGTTGCATGAAGATAAAAGAAGGATGTGAAACTTCAAAAGCATGGTTTCGACAATTGGCATGAGAAAATTTAGTGAAGTCAGTGCCATTTGAAAGCTGAGAGAATCTAGTTTTCGAGGTTATCTTGCCGGAGAAAGATTGCAGAAGGAGAAGAACAAAAAGTGAAGAATTTGTAGAAGAGGTAGGATCTCGGATTAATCAAGGCCCAAGATGAATTTTGGAAGCTCTAGGAAAAACCATAAGGAATTTTTCGCTGAAATTTTAAGGTAAGAAAGCTAATTAATTCTAAACAAGTTTGTAGAAGAAATTTTCTTGAAAAGAGTTATAAATTTTGAGTTATGAATTTTTTGAAGTTGAAATAGAGAATCTCGCTTAAGATGATAATCTCGCTAATTTTGAGCTGAAGATCTTGCTCAAGAGGAAATCTCACTGGAATTTGGCTGAATCTCGCTGGTAAGGTGAGTATCGCTAGAATGAAAATTTGCTACAAAAAGCTTGATCTCGCTCATGAGGATGAATTCACTCATGATGGTTATCTTGCTAGTAATGATGTCTTTGTTGATGAAAGTACCATTAGTAAATGAACTATTTGAGGTATTTTGCTAAGAATTCTAAGTAGTATAATCGGGAATTATGTCCTTTCAGGCCAAGAAGAGCTAGAAGAGACGTATAAACCGTTAAAAGCCCCGACGAGCTGTGAGTGACTAAGTGAACTTAATGTTTTCAATATTTATGCATATAAGGCAAAGTAAGTTACAGTGATGTAAATGGTGAATTTATACTCCTTCAAGCAACAAATGGTTAATGAATAGCTTAACGTATCTCCCTCGGCTTGTATATGTTTAACACCGGCCAAGGTATGTTTTGAACATTACAAAAGTTAAGTTTCTAATGTTGAAATATGCTTCCTAGAGGAAGGGTATGATAAAATGAGTTCTTGTGTAAATGACATGCAAAGAAACTTAATTTGATGCTAAGAAATAACCCGATACTGAAGGACATGGAGAAGGTATCTGGGTAATAGTACCTAAGGTATTGACGGTACTTAGAAAACTCCACGTGCACATAGGTAGTTCTGAATGAGATGCCGAAGTATGGGTCTCTTAGGCCATACACCATCAAAGGGAGGCCGAAGTATGGGTCTCTTGGCTAGTAATAGACGTTGGGAGCTAGAGCGTTATAGGCTCGTTCTCAACTAAGGAATAATGATGTTTAATGATGTCTAAGCATGGTTTAAAGATATATTTAGAGAAAGTTGCTTGAGATACTCATCAGTATATTTACATGTTTATAGTGATGTAATATAACTCTATAGTCACTTACTGGGCTACTAGCTCACAGATTTTCTATGTTTCCTTTTTCAGGTAGCGGTCAGATTCCTCAAGGTTGATCCTGCTGCTGCTTGCCACTGAAAGGCCCGGCTTGTTGAGAAGAACTTAGGTTAAGGGCCTATTTATGTACACATGTTTTGAGAAGGAATAGGGCTTGTTAGAAATGTTTGGGCCATCTGTGAATATTTTTCCGTAGATGTTATGCCATGGCTATATGCATGTTTTTACATAATTTTGTAGAACCTTAAGGAGGCTTACTGTATGCATATACTATTAATGTTTTAAACAGGTTGGTCTTTAGATGAGAAAGCTTTAGTTGTGGGTGTTTGTGGTAGGGCTAGTAACTACCACGATCATATTCTCTTCCAGATTAAAAGGGGTAATCTGGGAGGGGGTGTGACAAATTGGTATAAGAGTATAAGGTTTTGGGAATAGAAGGGAAAGTTCATGCATAAGTCTAAGTCCCTAAAGTGTGAGTCCCTAACATGTGTACATTGTATTAGGTGAAATGTCGAGGCAAAGTGGCAGATAGAGTAAGTAGATAGGAGGCAGGAATACTGACCCTACCAATAGGGGCCTGGAGGTTAGAAAAAATGCACCGGGTGGAAAAAAGAAGGTGAATGATCCAGTGGGTCAGGAAACAACGTCTGAGGGAGAGTTTAGTACCCCCCAGGCAAGGGAAAATTCTCAGCTAGAAGATATAGTTTTTGACAAGATAGAGCAAAGGTTAGCCAGCTAGTATGGGCTCAGTACGAGCAGACCCAGAGAAGAAATATGGTATTTAGAGGTTTAAAGCCCTAGAGGCTGTGACTTTTTGAAGGTTACAACAGACCCGGCTAAAGCCGAGTTATGGCTGGAGTGTAGTTGAAAAATGTTTCAATGTTATGAGTTGTCCAGAGGACAGAAAATAGGGCTAAACCACCTTTCTACTATAGAAAGGAGCAGAGAAATGTGGAAAGTGATATTTGCCAGGCGAGCCAGTACAAATGCGATGTTATTGGTCTAGTTCAGGAGAGCCTTTGAAAAAAAAGTATTACCCCAGCTCGTTCCGAGATGCAAAAGGGATGAGTTCCTCAGACTAACACAGGGCGATGTCAGTGGCAGAATATGAGCAGAAATTTACAGAGCTATCACAGTATGATGTCTGCGATTATTGCTGAGGAAAGAGATAGATGTAGGAAATTTGAACAAGGTTTGAGGAAAAAATTAGAACTCCTGTGACATCCACGGCTAATTGGCTAGATTTAACCAGTTAGTAGAAGTGGCGACACTAGTCGAACAGAGTTTGGCAAATGATGAGCAGTTGCCAAGGATTAGTGAGTCAATAGTAGGGCCTAGAGACAGGGGATCCGACTCCCGTTGAACTTAGGACTAGTGGAAGCCATTCAGGGGTACAAGTTTGCAGGGATCCAGGAAAAGAAAATCGAGACCCCGACCAGTGCAATTAGCCGACCAGAGATGACCGAAAGCTGGTGAGACGGTAGCCAGCACAGATAGGAAACCGACATGCCCCCTAGTTGTAGGCAGAGTCTTCGGAGGTATTGCCAATATTCTTTAAGTGGCAGAGGTGTATGTTTCCAATGTGGACAAGCAGGGCATTTCAAGAGGGACTGTCCCCAGGTGAACAGGGACGCCCCAGTAGCACAACAGACAACCTCCCAGAAAGTTAACCAACCAAAGGGCACTGGAAATAAAGGCGAAGGGTCAAGTGGTGCTAAGTAGAAGAATATCATAGGTCGACCCCAACAATAGGGGCGAGTGTACACCGTGACACACCAAAAGGCAGCAGAGTCTCCAGATGTTGTAATCGGTAATGTCATATTATGTGGACAGCCCGCTTATGTTTTATTTGACCCTGGTGCCACAAATTCATTTATTTATATCTAGCATGTATGCATCTAGTATAGATAGGTTTGTTAAGCCTATGCTCGAAGAGTTATTTATCTCTACCCCTTTGGGAGATATGATAATAGTAGATAAATGTTATAATCGTTATGAGATATTGATCAATGGTCAGGACCCCAAACTCTAAGTTTCCTAGATAAGCATGTTAGTCAAAGGAATGTTATATTAAATATTTAACCAATGGAAATCTATATGTATTTGTAGGAGTTGTGGAGAAAGGAAAGGAAAAATATATTAAATAAGGAAGCCCATTTATTGGTTTGGCTGAGGCACTAAGTATGGGGTGACGTGGCGGTTTAACCCTTGAACTCGGGAGGCAGCAGGAAGATAAAAGAAGGAAGTGAAAATTCAAAAGCATGGTTTCGGCAATTGGCATGAGCAAATTTAATGAAGTCAGTGCAATTTGAAACCTGGAAGAATCTAGTTTTCGAGGTTGTCTTTCCAAAGAATGGTTACAGAAGGAGCATAACAAAAAATGAAGAAATTGCAGAAGAGGTAGGATCTTAGATTAATCAGGGCCTGAGGTGAAGTTTGGAAGCTCCAGGCAAAACCATAAGAAATTTTATGCTGAAATTTAAAGGTAAGAAAGATAACTTAATTCCAAACAAGTTTGTAGAAGGAAGTTTCTAGAAACAAGTTTTGGATTTTGAGTTATAAATTTTTTAATTTGAAACAGAGAATTTGTGCAGAAGCTGACAGCTGCATGGGAAGAACAAGCAAACTGCTCACCGTAGAGAGCAAGAGTGAGATTAAGGGCATGAGGATCTCACTTAAGATCATAATCTCGCTAATTTTGAGCTGAATCTCGCTTAAGAAGGACATCTCGCTGAAATTTGGCTGAATCTCGCTGGTAAGGTGAGTATCGCTAGGATGAAAATTTGCTAGGAAAAGCTTGATCTCGCTCATGAGGAGGATCTCGCTCATGATGATGATCTCACTCATGAGGAGGATCTCGCTCATGAGGATGAATTCACTCATGATGATTATCTCACTGGTAATGTTGTCTTTGTTGATGAAAGTACCATTAGTAAATGAACTATTTGAGGTATTTTGCTAAGAATTCTAAGTAGTTTAATCGGGAATCATGTCCTTTCAGGCCAAGAAGAGCTAGGAGAGACGTATAAACCGTTAAGAGCCCCAAGGAGCTGTGAGTGACTAAGTGAACCAAATGTTTTCAATATTTATGCATATAAGGCCAAGTAAGTTACATTGATGTAAATGGTGAATTTATACTCCTTCAAACAACAAATGGTTAATGAATAGCTTAACGTATCTCTCCCGGCTTGTATATGTTTAACACCGGCCAAGGTATGTTGTGAACATTACAAAAGTTAAGTTTCTAATGTTGAAATATTCATCCTAGAGGAAGGCTATGATAAAATGAGTTCTTGTGTAAATGACATGCAAAGAAACTTAATTTGATACTAGGAAATAACTCGATACTGAAGGACACAGAGAAGGTATCTGGGTAATAGTACCTAAGGTATTGACGATATTTAGAAAACTCCACGTGCACGTAGGTAGTTCTAAATGAGAGGCCGAAGTATGGGTCTCCTGGGCCATACAACATCAAAGGGAGGCCGAAGTATGGGTCTCTTGACCGGTAATAGATGTTGGGAGCTAGAGCGTTATAGGCTCATTCTCAACTAAGGAATAATAATGTTTAATGATGTCTAAGCATGGTTTAAAGCTATATTTAGAGAGTTTCTTGAGATACTCATCAGTATATTTACATGTTTATAGTGATGTAATATGATTCTATAGTCACTCACTAGGCTACTAGCTCACATATTTTCTGTGTTTCCTTTTTCAAGTAGCAGTTAGATTCCTCAAGGTTGATCCTGCTGCTGCTTGCCACTGAAAGGCCCGACTTGTTCAGAAGAACTTAGGTTGATGGCATGTTTATGTACATATTTTTTAAGATGGACTAGGGCTTGTTAGAAATGTTTGGGCCATCTGTAAATATTTTTTCGTAGATGTTATGCCATGGCCGTATGCATGTGTTTACATAATTTTTTAGAACCTTAAGGAGGCTTGTTGTATGCATATACTATTAATGTTTTAAACAGGTTGGTCTTTAGATGAGAAAGCTTTAATAGTGGGGTTTGGCAGTAGGGCTAGTAACTACCACGATCATATCCTTTTCTAGATTAAAAGGGGTAATCTGGGAGGGGGTGTGACATTTATAGCTTATACCCATTCTTTTATTCAACCGCCGCAAACACATTACTGCATAGCATTTAGTTACAAGTCCTTGAGTTCGACCACGGATCACCCGAGAAACTTGCGTTTGCATTATACTTGGCGCGAGCATAAGAAAACTTATGACGGGAACGCATGATCATCGCATACATTCGTTAACGCATAACTTCCTTCCAACGCATGACCACCGACACATGATAATAAACGCATAACCTAAGTCATGCATCGCAAAATTAGTGAACACTAATTTTCGTGGCACCGTTGTTGAGGACTTGGCAGCTAATTGTTTGTTGAGTTTTGTGTCTCTGCAGGCAACCTTTTTATCTTGGGAGTATTACAGATTGTGCGACCAAGTTGCAACCAATATTGAAGTGTAGGCGATGCACCGAAAGCCAGTATTGGCCCTAAGATAGAAGGGCAATCAGTTGCATGAGCTGAAGGTAATTCTAAGCACATGGTGGCCAACATGCGCCCAACAATTGTCGGAAGTTCCAATGGTCAGGGTGAGTCCCTTGACCTAAGCAGTTGAGAGCAATCTCCTGTATGGGAGACTCCTTGTGGTGACAACACTCCAATTTCTATAGGGACGTCTTCTACTCTATCTTTACCTTGCTCTTCTAGTTTAGTTTATTTTTCTTGTTATTTTGGATATACGGCTGCTTCCTTGGTTTTGGTGCGTTTGCTCCTTGTAGGTGCGATAATAATTCTCCTCGATGTGCAGTTACAACGGAAAAATTCCCTTCATCGTTCAATGCATGGCTTCGATCGCGTGGATTCCAACGCATAATCGCATGCGTTATTCCGCCAAGGTCCTTTCTTGTTATCCTTTATGCATTATCCTTTTGAAATTCTCCTTGTCTAATTTCGTTCCTTTGTGATGCATCTATGATGGTACGTATAATTCACCGCATCTACTAGCTACGCATCGCAAGGTGCTCCCTACTTTTAATAGCTTCTTCAAATTTTTAAAGTCTTAAGTTTTATTATGTGCAAACCTTGGCTCAAACATTTATTACCGCATTCCTATTGATTTTGTTTTTAGCTTTGCGGTGAAAGCGCTGCCAACCTCTAAGTTTGAAGGTGGTAGCGATCCCGAAGAATTACGTTCATTACATTGCAATCATTTCTAACAAATAATATCTTAGTATATAATAATTGAGAATAACAACTCCACTGTCAACGCAATGGGGAAACCCATGTTGATAAGAGTTAAGTTGTGTCGAAGGCACTTACCCGTAGTTAGAAGTCGCATGACACACGTGGGGGCAAGTCAAACGAAAGTAAGCCGCCAAGATCACACATAAGCGAACTCCTCTGTCGGGCGCAAGCCTAGATTAAGCAAGACAAGAGTTGATTGAATATGGAACACAACCGAAGTTGGATGCCCGCATGACACACGTGGAGGTAAGCCAAAACGAAGAGCGTGACCAGGTTCGACGCCGCATTTGAATAAGTCATCGCAAATTTTTTAAGTATTTTAAACACATTCTCAAAAGCTAAACGCAAAGTTACGGTAAATGAATAAGAAGTTCTTGAACAAAGGCTTGCCAGATTTAAACTTAGAAAATATATTTTTGAAGAAGCAGCTGAAGTAGAGGAGAGCATTGCGGCCATGGTCAGCGGTATGGGTAATTATATTATGAGAGGCTGGTCATCGCAAAGGAAACGCATAAGGTGAGTAAAAATTTCTTGAGTATAACACATGCTTGAGGACAAGCATGATTCTAAGTTTGGGGGTGTGATGATATACAGAAATGCACATCATTTTAGGCCTTTTATTTAGAATTATGAGGGCAGTTAAGCAGAATATGCGACAATTATATTAGGAATTCATAAAAAAATGAGTTTGCGTCGTTCAACATTAAGAATATCGGCTAACCCACTATTATGCATTATTATGAGTTCAATTGTCTATCTTTGTAGTTAACGCAAAAAGCAGATGCAGACGCGAAAGACGGGCTATCGCATAGACGACCGCAGCGGAGAAATTCTCCATCGCAAATGCGAACGCATACGTTCAACGCATGGGTTTTGCGGTAATCAACTGCATGCATCCATCGCATAGGAGTTACGATCGTCAAGCGATTGCGGTCATCGTGTAGAAGTTAAGGTAATCAAGTGAATGCGGTCATTGCAAGATTGCGGCTACATGATGATAACCATAATAGAGGGATGAACGACAAGGTTGGTGGAGTGGAAGCATCAACGCATATCTCGAGAAAATAAAAAGATGATGTTGACATTTCACCTACCAAGCCGTTAGCAGCAGAGATTCAGAAAAGGACCATCATGCTGCAAATGTCAAAATCAGAACAGGTCTATTAATGTTTTCTGTGATCAAGCTCTATAAATAGAAGTTGATGAGAAGAATTTCAAATCATCCAAGGTTTTCATCCAAGGTTTCCTACCTTCGGGTGGATCCTTGTGATCCAGACGAACACGTTAGAAGAAAGCTTGAGAGTTCTTCATCTCCTTCATCCATTTCGAGTGACGACCGGAGCCTTCGTCTGAGTTAGAGCTCGAGAGAGTCAGCTCCACCACCCTTCCATGACACCATCGGCAGCCTTGACACACATCCACTGGAAGCAAGACATTGCTTCCAGCTGGTCCTTTCATTTTCTCTTCTTTTCTTATATTGTATTGTGTTACATTTTGGATTAAGAAATTAATACATTTTGTGTTCAATGCATTTCTATGTCTCCTTCAATTCCATCTCAATCTTTCTTTGCTTAGCATCCTTAACTTTCATTGCATCACTTAGTGAGATTGCTAGAGTATCGTATACTTAATCATGAGGCATAGGAATATGAAGCATGTAGCAAACCACCGGAAGGTATGCGTTGTGCGAGTCTGTGAGAAAACCTTATTTGCTTAGTATGAAGCTGTAGCAACGCTTGTCTATAGGGGGACGCAATGCTTGTCTATGAATAACGTCAGCAACAACCAACTACCCGAGAGGGTAAGTGGTTGGTCGTATTAAGCAATGTAAGCCAGTGTTCAATAGAGATAGGAATAATCTTCCATTAGTCAGGTTTATGCAGTTACCTTGTCTTATGAGTGCATCATTCATCATTTAGGAATACTTAAGAGAGTAGTCTAAAAACCAAATCTAAGACTCGAGAGAGCGGATTGGAACGCATAAGCAAGAATGAGGAACTTAGGAATAAGCTCAGTTTGCGATTACACAGCTATGCACCCTACGGAGAGGATATTGCATGCATCCAGAAGTAGGATACAGTGGTATGCGGCTATCACGCTCATGTGGCGAGAGGACGTGAGTGGGTTATGAAGGCTTAGGCATAGGCTTCTTGGCACTGTCGCATATACATCGCATGCGTCCTAGAAATAGGCACAAGTGTGTGTAGCATGATGGCATAGCTTTCGTTGGCTGAGGTTGCCCTTGTGGGAAAAACTTAAGGTTGCGATGAAGACAACTTCACATTTTGTCTATTTTTCCATGCATTTACTACGTGTCAACAGTTTTCGTGTCTCTACCTCTCATTCATACTTCCAATGCTTTGTCTGTTAGATAGGAGTAGGAGTAGTTTATAGCTTATACCCTCCATCATTCTTTTATTCAACCGCCGCCAATACATTTCTGCATAGCGTTTAGTTACAAGTCCCTGAGTTCGACCTCGAATCACCCTAGAAACTTGCGTTCGCATTATACTTGGTGCGAGCGTAAGAAAACTTGTGACGAGAACGCATGGTCATCGCATACATTCATTAACGCCTAGTTTCATTCCAAAGCATGACCACCACGCATAAGAATCAACGCATAACCTAAGTCATCATCGCATAATTGCATTCACTAATTTTCGTCATCAATGTACGATGCTTGAGACAGCATTAGCACTTTGTTCTTCTGATTTCGAAAGATCTGTATACCAAGAACAAACTGAGCCTCTCCCAAATCTTTCATTTGGAATTGGGTCGCTAGCCAGTTCTTAACTGCAATCAGTAGTCCTACATCATTCTCAATGAGTAGAATATCGTCTACACACAACACTAGGAAAACTACTGAACTGTTGGTAAAAGCCGTATGATTTGATCGTAGTATCAAACCGAATATTCCAAGATCGAGACGCCTGTTTCAGCCCATAAATGGACCGATTCCATTTGCAAACCTTTTGCTCTTGACCTTAGGCTATGAATCCTTTAGGTTGTACAGTATAAATGGTCTCGTCAAGATTACCATTCAGAAAGTCAGTCTTCACGTCCATTTGCCATATCTCATAATCATAATAAATGATAACGGACAGAAGGATTCAGATAAACTTCAACATCGCAATAGGCGAGAAAGTCTCCTCATAGTCGACTCCCTCCACCTGGGTATAACCCTTTGCCACAAGTTTAGCCTTAAAGGTTTGACCTTCCCATCGGTACCCTGTTTACTCTTTTAAATCAATTTGCAACCTATAAGTGTTACCCTATTAGGTTGATCTACAGGATCCCACACTGAGTTGAAGTACATCGACTCCATCTCGAGATCCATGGCTTTAACCCATTCATCCCAGTCAACATCCTTCATTGCCTTTTGATAAGACAACGGATCCTCAACGTCGCCATCAGCTACCATAGTCAGGATTTTCGTGAAACCCAAATAGCGAACAGGTGGGTTTGCAACCCTCCCACTACGTCGAGGTTCCCTCAACTCTTGAGGTGGAACTGACCTACCAAATGAACTATCATCAACAACTCTTGCTGATGAAGCAGGCCCTTTAACAACTCTTGTTGATGTTTCAGTAGTTTCATTGGAAAGCTCACATAACACGATCTTACTACGTGGACTGTGCTCCCTAATATGATCCTCCTCCAGAAAGATAGTATTCGTAGACATAAACACTATATTTTCCATAGGATCATAAAAGTAACCCCCTCGTGTATACTTCCCTAGTGGTCTCCTTGACCTCCCCAACGAAGGTTGGGATGGTCTCACTATATGAATGTAGGAGTATATCAGCATGCAGTGGAAGCAACAAAGATCAATAAGCATTTTAATTCATTAATTTTGGCTATAAATAATGCATGCTCATATAATAATAAGAGAGTTTCAAGACATACCTTTGTTTAAAACTCGAATTCAGCTGCAAATCTTCTACAAATATTCTTGTATACCACCTCAAGACCTTCCCCACTATTCACTTGGAGCCTTAGATTGAGTTGTGGGACTCAAAATAAGCTTGAATGAAGGGAATTTGGAGCAAAACTCACTGATTCAACTTGAAGAACACCTTCTTCGACCTCTCAAGTTTTCAGAAAAACTTAACAAGTATATCAGATTTTGCATGCTCGATTCTCAATCCAATCTCCTCTATTTATTGCAAGACTATCATGCAAAGAAGAAATCTGCATGAAGAGCACCTTATGCTTGGAAGATTGAATCAAGAATTTGGTGGATATTGAGTGAGCTAGTTGAAGAAGAAAGTGGAGTTCTCCCACTTTTTCCAATTTCCATTTTTCCAATTTTTGTTTATTCAATTTGATTTTCAAAAAAAAAAAATTGATTTCAAAATTGAAAAACTTTATTAATTTTACAAAATTATTTTTCTAATAAAATTTATAATAAATAATTAATTAAACAATTTAATTAATTCTAATTAATTCAATATCAAATATCAAATTAATTTTACACAAACTCCACCATCATGAATTCTTATTCATGAATTTATTATTTAAATCATATTTAAATATGAACTAACTCCCCAATTCTGTTTAATTCCAAAACTAAACACGTAATTATATCACATATAATTACTAATTCCCTTAATTCTAATTTGAATATTTCAAATTAACTTATCACGCTACTCTAAGGCTAATCCATTTACGAGCTAGTAGGGGGGCCTCGTGGACCTACAGATCATGGGCTCCAACAATTCGAGATTAATTGGCTAAACTCTTTACACCGAATTAACCCTCATTCGTTAACTAATTGGTCACTCCACTAAAGTCCATAGTTGTACTCCCCTCACTGTATATATATTATCTCCACTCGATATAACCATGATCAGTAAGTTAACCCTTCACAAGTTGTTCGTAATAATGGTTAGGTCAAATGTCTATTTTACCCCCGAGATTACCTCTTGCTTTTAAGTCCCATTAATCCTCTAATGAACAATTGGTTTGTGATTCGATCAACAAACCGAGTCCCTCTCGGGCCAATGAGAGTGTGAGGCCCCTTGTTCAAGACCTGGAGTCAGCACTTAAGGGAACAATCTCTCTACTATCCCTAAAAGCAGGTAGGAGTGAGTTCCATCTTGNAGGTAGGAGTGAGTTCCATCTTGCACCCTATGTCCCCTGCTATCTACCCGTTCTTACCCCTGAAATGGAGGTTTATTGAGCCAGCACTGTTGAGCTAACCCTCACCTATGCAAATCTAAGGATAGTCCCGAATAAACAGGAGTTCATAATTATCCTAGGATTAAGGTAAAGTTACTTAGGTCATCGCTTCGGAATGACTAGTCTTAAACAGTAAACAACGTTATAATGTAAAAGTGACTAATTTCGTAGTACAAACCCATTGCATAGGTTGCCCCTACTTCTCATGTCAAAACATGTACGAATTAGGATCACATCGTCTGTAGAACTTCACAACTCCTTGTAATAACTACAGAGTGAGCCGCATCCAATAGTGTTGCCAGAATAAGACACCCAATCTTATTTATATACTATAGACTATTTTGACTATTTACTCGAACCTGATCAACTTTTATGTCTCCACATAAAGTTCAAGTACAAATGTAATAGTCATGGATCTTTTAGTTTATTGGATTTATTTCTAAAATGAAATAAGCAATTCATATATTCAATAACAGCTTATTGAATTTTTAGAATAAGTTTCATTGTTTACAAACCACGAGTTTTAGGATATAAAACCCAACAAACTCCCACTTAGACTAAAACTCCAGTGGTAACCTATATCTGAAGATATAGTACTGAGCTTTTAAGTTTTATAGAGAAATACAATAAACTCGGACATCAAATACCCATGGTTTACCATTTGGTATCCCATACCCAGTTATTCTCCCACTTGCCCTAGGTTATATACCTAGTATTCCTAGTCTTACTAGGAGATTCTAAAACACTTTAGCGAGAATCGGTGTAAACATATTAATGTATAATAGACTTCTTGTTTAAACTATATGGGAAATGCATCTTATTCTCATAGCACTTTGTTTCTCAATACTGGCTAGGAAGTCATACATTCCTCCCACTACATCGAGATATTCTCAACTCTTTGAGTACGATGCATCTGACCTATCTAAATAACTTTTGTTTACAGTGTCAATTCAATAACTCTTTATTGATATATTCAAGATTACATGGAAACAAATAATACATGGTTATTGATAATTGGCAGAAATGCACGTTATCATAGCGCTAAGTTATTAAACAATTGCATTGATGAAAAAATGATAAATTGCGTTCATTAAGCATAAAAATGATAAGCAGCCGCATGCGTCAGCGCATTGGAACTATTGATTTTTGTATTTTTTGTGTAGAATATGCGTTAACGCATTGTAGAGATTGCGATCATAGGAATTCATCGGTAGAGCGCAACTTCACCGCAAGACTTTGTATTGATCGTGCTCACAAATATTCACCCAAGAAGAATCACCGCAACAAGGTGGGTGCATCCAAACGAAAGGACAATTAAGATCAATGAGTCGAATTGAAATTAAGTTGACAGCCGATAACGGTCACAAAGTACATCCAGCTTTATCGGTGACAATTATCCAGCGCATCAGTCAGGAATTAAAGCAGTCCCATCTGTACAGCCAGGAGAGAAAAGCCGCCTTTCACCTTCAATGCCCTATAAATACCAACTGCATTCTTTAGAGAAAGGGTTAAGCAGTCAATTACTCCATCACTTTACAAGTTCACGCCTCTGTTTATAGTTTTCTTTTTTATTACACGGAAGAGCTAGAGAAGAGTGGTGACACCGGAGATTGTCCAAGGCGGCTCGAGAGAGAACCTTGGGGCGTAACTCTGGTGAAAGCGAGAATATCTTTAGAGCACGAGTAGAATAGTGTAACACCTGGTGGCAAGAAATTGCTTCAGGCTCTTTACTATACTTTCATTGTTATTCTGTACTTCATCTTTTATCTATTTAATGGAAGCTATATTTCTACATCTGCTCACTCTCTTAATATGCATGAGTAGCTAAACTAGTTGAATGGGTTGAGAGGAACTAAGCTAACATGATCTAGGAAGTTTATTGCTTGTGATTGTCTTGTTTTATGCTGTGCGAAACATCCCTTTAGAGTTGCTCGAGAGAGAATCTAAAGAAAGAACTTAATGTCTCAAGAAATCTAGTTAGAATCTGACTTAAAAGAGCAAGATTAGGCCTGCATAAACAAGAAATCAGGATTTAGAGATAAGCTCTGTTTGTCAACGTGCATTGCTTGCATCCTAGGAATGGGAATGATATTATGCGGTCGCATATTTGTGTGAATGTCATGTTGTCATCGCATAAATAGAAATAGAGGTATATGTGTAAACCCTGTAGACTTATCGCATATTTATCACATGCGTTCTAGCCTTAGAAGTCGTGGCATTCACGCTGAGAGGTGGTTTACTATTGTATGCATGTTGCATGGTCGCAAGGCATTAACGCAACTTAGGGAGTGTTAGCCGAAACCCTTCTCAACCCGTTCACTGCATATTCATCGTATTTCTCGTTACCAACTCTTTTGAACTCTGCCGCATTTATTATTATTTTCATTAACGCAACAACAAACCGACCACCTTATTTATTTATCAGTTACCGCAAAGTTTTCATAAGAAAATTATCAATGCAAACCATTTTCACAAGTCCCTGTGATCGACCTGGACTTAGCAGGAAACTCAGAGGAATTTACACTTGGATTCCGCTGGGGAAACTTGAGTGCATAATGTAATTCCATCAACGCATATAATCCATATTTCCATTCAATAAAATAATGCATCAAGTTTTTGGCACCGTTATTGGGAACTTCGGCAAAATAGTTTGTTAACGGTAGTTTTTTTTTATTTCTTTGCAGGATTCTCAATCTCTGGTGAATTACGACCTGAAGATTGAAAATACTTTTAGGAGAAGATTGAGAGATTGCCATCAGCAACCACAATCCGATAAAGAAGAGATGGCAAAGCAGCTTAGGAATGAAGCACCAAACAACAACAATGTCATTGCAAAACCAATTCTGTTGGCCAACGATCGCAATAGGCCCATTAAGGACTATGCATCACCAAACCTTTATGATTTCTCTTCGGGAATCATGAGGCCTGCCTTAGACGGAAGTAGATTTGAAATGAAATCGGTGATGCTACAGATGATCCAAGCTGCAGGTCAATTCGGAGGAAAGCATGACGAGGATTCGCACGGCCACCTCTGAAGTTTTATTGAAATCATGAGGCCTGCCTTCTCGAACATCTTTGCTGAGGAGGTTCGATTAACGCTATTTCCATTTTCTCTCTGTGATCAGGCTAGGAAATGGGCTTATTCGCTCGAACCAGGAGAGATCACTTCTTGGGAGCAGATGGTGGAAAAGTTTATGAAGAAATTTCCCACCTACAGAGAACGCAAGACGAAGAAAGCTTATTACTAATTTTGAACAAGACATGGACGAATTACTCAGTGATACCTGGGCGAGGATTAAAAGGTTGGTCCGAGATTGTCCACAAAATGGGCTGCCAAACTGCCTTTAGATGGAAATTTTCTACCACGGTTTGAATCCTACTTCGCAGACCACTGCCAATGCGGCAACAGCTAGTGGTCTACTTGACAAGACTTATGATGAGGCGAAAAATATCTTGGATCGCATCTCTAAGAATCATGAAGATTGGAGGGAGAGTGACCAGAGATTAAGACTCAAAGATTCTAATACAAATAACGGTGCTATTGTTTCATTGCAGAACCAAATGACTGCAATGATAAATTTGATTCAAGGAATGACGATCAGCAGCCCAACACCTGTCTCTTATACACATCTAGATGTGTATAAGAGCCAATAACGGTGCTATTGTTTCATTGCAGAACCAAATGACTGCAATGATAAATTTGATTCAAGGAATGACGATCAGCAGCTCAACACTGCAAGGTGGGCAAATCAACGCAATAAGTCCAAACACCGCAAGGTGTGCGACTTACGGTGATGGGCATGCGATCGAAGATTGCCCACAAAACCCACAGTCTGTATATTTTGTAAATAACAACCCTTTTTCCAACACCTATAACCCCAGGTGGAAAAACCACCTAAACTTTGCTCGGAAGAATCCACAACAAAACTTTCCATCTATGGCACAAAAAGAAGGGCCACAAGGGTTCTTTCAATGCAGCAACGGTCAACAGAGCAACCAAGCAAGTAGCTCACAACAGCCACCGCAATCTTCTTCCCTAGAAGGCCTATTGAAGCATTATATAAAGAAAAATGAGACGGCGCTTCAAAGTCAGGCTATGTCCATCCACAACCTTGTATTGCAAATGGGCCAGATTGCAAATGAAGACAAGCATGTATCTAATTTGGGGGTGTGATAACTTGTAGAAATACAAGTTATTTATACTGCCTTATCTAGATATTAGGCCAAAAGAGAATAAATATGCTTCAATTGTATGGAAATTAGCTTCGAAATATAATAATTATGAATTATCGCAATTACACCCACTAACATCTTTAAGATGGAAGAAAAGGAGATTTTACTTTGTTTTGCAAGAATCCAAGTCACCGCTTGCGCTCGAGGATCAAGAAGAACTGATCAACGCATCTCTGTTACATTGCGCCTGTCAATCAACAATGAAGAGATGATTAATGCAATGACGACACAATGCGATAGTCGATCCAGAGCTGACTTTCAACTGCATGTGGTAATAAAAACAAACACCGCATGCAAACACTCGATCGAAAGATGCAGTTGAGCAATGCAAATTCGGAGGAGTGAGACACGTGTACAACTAATGGTTATGCAGAATTGACGGTCTGTTTGCATAGCAGAAGGAATAATATTCCTTCATCTTTGAAATTTCCATAACAACAAGTAGGGACAACAAGGCTGGAGTCAAAGATCCTCACCTATAAATACCCCATAGATTTCAAAGAAAAGATATGCTACTGGATACGGGGCTAATTGCTGGTAAAGTGTTAAGAGGAAAGGCTGAGATGGGTGCTTAACTAAAAAAATCTAAGAAGAAGATGAGACAAGGCCAAAAGGTGAGTCTCAGTTCCATTCTGTCGAATACCCACTAAAAAGCTTTGTGCTGAGAACCCTACTACCGATTAAGCAAGCCTGAGAGGGAAGCTCATCCATCCATTTGATCCATCAAATCCGGCAAGCAGATCTCCACCCGAATCGGTGCCAAGATGTTGGCACTTGTTTGTATCTGTTTTATCTCTTTTCGTCATTGTATTTCACTTTCTTTATCTTTTCATTCACATACCATGTATCAAATGCTTACTAGATATATTAAATGTTTCGATTGCTTTCATATTCCATTTTCTATCTACTTCCGTTCCTCCGTGAATCACTTTCTCCATGATGTCTTCTTAATCCCTTGGTAGTTAATATGAATTAAACGAGTACTTAACTTGTGTTAAATAGATAACTGTGTTTAGCTAAAGCATGCTAGACGACATCTTCACCTATGAGAGCAGAAGTGAAGATGCCATTCTGATCTATCGAGAGAAGGTTAGAAGAATGCATTAATTAAAGCGAGTAGTACTTCCAGACATGGAAGCAACCTTGCGTTCATTACGTTCGTCTCTGATTCACCATAGACATGTGAGAGCGCGGTCGATCACTGAGAGGTGTACACCAAGAGAAAAGCGGAACCGTACTTATAACTTCAACACAATTCAGAAACTTGCATTGTTTATATTAGTTATCTCTCTCTTTCTATTTGTACATAAGACTTGCCGCCGCATTCCATGCTCTTTGCATAACCTTCATAGCCATCCTGGACTCCAGCATCTTGTATCATGAAGCCTGTATCTTGTATCATCTAGCTTAGATTTACTGTACTTATTTATTATCGCATTTTACTGCTTTCCTTTACTTTACCTCAATTTTATATACTTGTACAAAACACTCTTTAAAGATTGAAAAACCTGGTCGCATATACCATGAACATACCATAATAACCTCAAACAGTCCCTATGTTCGACCTCGAATCACACCGAGAAACTTGCGGTGGAATTATACTTGGTTCCAACGTAAGGAAACTTGTGACAACGTAAGGCATGCTACAAGAATATTCATAATTAATGCATATCTAGTAGTAGTATCGCATATTTGTCCACATGCTTAAAGATATAAATTTTGTATCAGCGCATTGTTTAAGAATAAAATTTGCGTTACAAGTTTATGTCGCCGTTGCCGAGGAACTGGTTACAGGGACATGAACTTGCATCATATGCATCCATGCGTTGTGTGACAGAAGATCAATTTTTGCGTTACAAGTTTATGGCGTCGTTGCCGAGGTGTGGTTAACGGTTTATTGTTTGAGTGTGTTTATGGTGTGTGCAGGACAAATCTCTTTGTATTGTCTATTTATTGCAGAGAGCAGTCTGACGGCTTATGAGTATTGGAGTAATCCAGAAATTCTAAGCAGACCCAAAGATCAGGTGTATTTTTCGTGCAGGAGCACATCAGGACTAGATTAAGCACCAGAATTTCAAGATCTATGGTTGCGGAGAAGGTAAGGTGCAACGCACTCCCCATAACTGGTGTGTTTTCCGAAGGAAGTAGATCATATCTCTCCCCGTATACACTGCGGGATGAGGCAAGGAGGAGAACAATGTCCTTGATGGCGTTGCATAGGCAAGCTTGACTGCCTGCAGAGGTGTGGATTGCGGTAACCTTGAGAAATTTTGTCTTTCAATGGGTCTCTAAATCTATGTTTAAATGCTTTCTTTATTGCTTTCCTTATTGCTTTCCTTTACTGTTTTCTACATCTCGTTATTTACTGTTTTTTTTAGGAGTAGCATTTAATGCTTTCTGTAATTCACTTCAATTTATTTTTTCATGTCATGTTTAAATACCTTTAATTCGTACGCATTAGTAGCACTATTCTTTAATTTTTGTGAATGATGGGATGAAACATTAGACACCGCAAAGTCTTTTCGACTTGCATTTTTGATGACATAAAAAGAAAAGAAATTAATATGTAATGCGATGATGGGTGCATTGTGAGTAACAAGAGACACCCTGCGTCCATTACACTCAACTGTATTGTGGTGAGGGGTGTGTTGCCTGCGTATATGTCCTTTGCCCATCCTTAGCTAAATGCACTATGTTGAGGTATCCTTTAGAAATGTGTTCAGGTAAGGGGTGTGTTGCGGGGATATATACGTTGTTACTCGTCCTCAGCAAAAATGTATTTGTATTTATTGGTAGCATGGTGTGAATGTTAATCGTGCACCCATCTGAATCAAATTTAAAAGAAAAGATCGAATTCTTTGATTCTTGTACAGGCACAAAATTTTTGTATTGCATTAATTTATAATTATTTGTATACTTTGTTAATATTCAATACAATGAGTACATATTCACTCCATTTTTCCTGTGCCTTTTTCTTTATCATCCTTTGTCAATATTTACGATATTCTCAATCTTTTACTTTTGTGTTCTTCATTGCGTTGCTATAATGTAATATATGTTTGTACTTAGAAACATTTCCCATACTTAGTAAATTCCGACTAACACTTAGTTATTTCTTAGTTTAGCAGTACTTTATCTTTTATCTTTCAAAGTTCTGCTCAAACCTTCTTTTTGAAATTTTCTTCTAAGTGTTTGTCTAGTCTATCCAAAAAACGCAACGAGAACCTTGCTCATTTTTAAATTTGGGGGTGGGAAGGTCTGAGCAGATGAGATCAAGAATATGCAGTATTTAAGAAAAATGCGTCCACTTTTCAAAAAAAAAAAAAAATGTTTTCATACAAAGCTCTAATGTGCCACAAGAGAAATCCTTAAAAATATTCCCAACCTGATAAGAGTTTAGTTGTGAAAGAAGCCTGCTCATAGTTGGATGTTCGTATGACACCCGTAGGAGCAAGCCAAAACGAAAGTGGGTTTCTAAGAACAACGCAATATGAAAAAGAAAAAAATAATACAAGAGACAACTCCCCTGAAATTCATGAGTTAAAGTTGAAATTGGCACACAACCGTAGTTGGATGTTCGCATGACACCCGTGGGGACAGGCTAAAACAAAGGGTGTAACCACGACCAACAGTCTCTAATAAATAACGCAAAGTTTTGACCATCGCATATAGATACATTGAGTTGTTTTGACAAGAAGAGAAAAACATTCTATTTTGAAAACTTAGAAAAGCATTTTTGAGCAAAAATTTGTTATATAGAAGAATAAAGTAGGGCTCTGTTAAGAATTAGCAAGGATGGGAAGAAGTTGCGATGTCAAGTAATGTGCCTAAGTGTAACATTCGGAGCAACCAATCGACGCAAAAATATAGGATAGGAATTAAGCTTTATTGCCTAAGTAGAAGATATGCTTGAGGACAAGCATATATCTAAATTTGGGGGTGTGATAACTTGTAGAAATACAAGTTATTTATACTGCCTTACCTAGATATTGCGGCCAAAAGAGAATAAATATGCGTCAATTGTATGAAAATTAGCTTCGCAATACAATAATTATGAATTATCGCAATTATACCCACTAACATCTTTAAGATGGAAGAAAAGGAGATTTTACTCTGTTTTGCAGGAAACCAAGTCACCGTTTGCGCCCAAGGGTCAAGAAGAACTGATCAACGCATCTCTGTCACATTGCGCCCGTCAATCAACAATGAAAAGACGATTAACGCAATGACGGCGCAATGCGATAATCGATCCATAGCTGACTTTCAACTGCATGCGGTAATAAAAATAAACACTGCATGTGAACACGCAGTTGAGCAACGCAAAAGCGGAGGAGTGAGACACGTGTACAACTAACGGTTGTGCAGAATTGACAGTTTGTTTGCATAACAGAAGGAATAATATCCCTCCATCTTTGGAATTTCTATAACAACAAGTGGGGACCACAAGGCCGGAGTCAAAGATCCTCACCTATAAATACCCCATAGATTTCAAAGAAAAGATATGCTATTGGATACGGGGCTAATTGCTGCTAAAGTGTTGAGAGAAAAGGCTAAGCTGGGTGCTTAACTGAAGAAATCCAGGAAGAAGATGAGACAAGGCCGAGAGGTGAGTCTCAGTTCCATTCTACCGAGTACCCATCGAAAAGCTCTGTGCTGAGAACCCTGCTACCGGTTGAGCAAGCCTGAGAAGGAAGCTTATCCATCCATCTGATCCATCCAATTCGGCAAGCAGATCTCCACCCGTATCGGTGCCAAGAAGTTGGCACTTGTTTATATCTATTCTATCTCTTTTCATCATTTTATTTCACTTTCTTTATCTTTTCATTCACACACCATGTATCAAACGCTTAATAGATATATTAAATGTTTCGATTGCTTTCATATTCCATTTTCTGTCTACTTCCGTTCCTCCGTGAATCAATTTCTCCATGATGTCTTCTTAATCCCCTGGTAGTTAATATTGAAATAAACGAGTACTTAACTTGTGTTAAAGAGATAACTGTGTTTAGCTAAAGCATGCTAGACGGCATCTTCACCTGTGAAAGCAGAAGTGAAGATGCCATTCCGATCTATCGAGAGAAGGTTAGAAGAATGCGTTAACTAAAGCGAGTAGTACTTCCAGACATGGAAGCAACCTTGCGTTCATTACGTTCATCTCTGATTCACCACAAACATGTGGGAGCGCGGTCGATCACTGAGAGGTGTACACCAAGAGAAAAGCGGAACCATACTTATAACTTCAACGCAATTAAGAAACTTGCGTTGTTTATATTAGTTATCTCTCTCTTTCTGTTTGTACATAAGACTTGCCGCCGCATTCCATGCTCTTTGCATAACCTTCACATCCATCCTAGACCCCAGCATCTTATATCATGAAGTCTGTATCTTGTATCATCTAGCTTAGGTTTATTGTACTTATTTATTATTGCATTTTACTACTTTCCTTTACTTTACTGCAATTTTATATACTTGTAAAAAACACTCTTTAAAGATTGAAAAACCTGGTCGCATATACCACGAACATACCATAATAACCTCAAACAGTCCTTGTGTTCAACCTCGGATCACACTGAGAAACTTGCGGTGGAATTACACTTGGTTACAACGTAAGGAAACTTGTGACAACGCAAGGCATACTACAAGAATATTAATAATTAACGCATATCTAGAATTAGTATCGCATATTTGTCCACATGCTTAAAGATATAAATTTTGTATCAGCGTATTGTTTAAGAATAAAATTTGTGTTACAAGTTTAAGGCACCATTGCTGGGGAACTGGTTACTGGGACATGAACTTGCATCACATGCATCCATGCGTTGTGTCACATAAGATCAATTTTTGCGTTACAACTGCCAAGTTCAACCGAGCTTCCACGCAACCCAGGGGGTTCAGGTAAGGTGCAATGTCAGATTGTGACATTGCGCAGTGGAAAGACTGTGGAGGGGGAAAAGAAGAATCAGAACAGATCAACCTCTATCGTAGCTGATCCTGCGATTGCGGCAATGCAAGAAGAAGAAAAAGAGAATGAAGTAGTAGAACCTGTGGTTGCGTCAACCTCAAAGACAAATGAAACAAGAACCGTGATAGTTTAGTTACCACCTTTCCCTCAGAGGCTAAAGAAGAAGAAAAAAGAAGAGGTACAGTACTAACACTTCCTATCTATGTTAAAGCAATTACATGTTAACATTCCTTTCAGTGAAGTGATTGAGGAAATGCCTGCCTATGCCAAGTTTCTGAAGGACATTGTAACCAAGAAAAGAGGCACTAGAAAATTAGCCATGGTGGCATTAACGAAAATTTCCAAATCTATTATCCCACCGAAGATGAGCAATTCTGAGCGCTTCACTATTTCTTACTCCATAGGAGGACTCTATATTGGGCAAGCCCTATGTGACTTGGGGGCCAGCATAAATTTGATGTCGCTGTCAATCATTCGACAACTAAATGTGGGGCAACTTGTGCCCACATCCGTGACTCTCCAACTGGCCGACAGATCTCTGGTTTATCCAGAGGGTAAGGTGAAGGACATGTTGATCACGATTGATAAATTTATTTTGCCAACTGACTTCATCATCCTAGATTATGAGGCTGATAAAGATGTGCCCATCATTTTGGGGCAACCTTTCCCATCAACAGGTCCTGCTCAAATTGATGTGCACAAGGGCGAGATCACTTTGAGCATAAACGGACAGAAGCTCAAATTTAATATAATCCGTGCCATGAAATTTCCTGATGAGGAATACCTACCAGATTCGGAAGATAATGTAAATTTGATTGAAGAAGAAAAGTCTGATGAAGAGTATGAAGAAGAGGATGCCAACACATCCGTAGCTACCTGCAATGAGATCATAGCAAAAACAAACAAAGAAGAATGATCGATCGCAATGCAAGAAGAAGAGCCGAAGGAAGAAAGAAAAATAACGCAACCTTCTCTCGTAGAGCCACCAACCCTTGAACTAAAAACCCTACCAACACATCTGAAGTATGCACTCCTGGGGCAGAATGAGAAGCTGCTAGTGATAATTTCCTCTGCATTTAACGCAGATCAAGAGAATGCATTGATGAGCATTCTCAAAAAGCATGTGCGAGCAATCGGCTGGACGCTCGCTGATATCAGAGGAATTAGCCCCGCGTACTACATGCACCACATTCGTCTTGAGGACGACCACAAAGCAACCATTGAGAATCAACGCAGCCTGCAATGAAAGAGGTCGTCAAAAAGGAGATTATCAAATGGCTGGATGCGGGCATTATCTATCCTATTGCAGATAGCACATGGGTCAGCCCCGTGCAATGTGTGTCGAAGAAGGGTGGAATGACGGTAGTCCCTAATGAGAACAATGAATTAATACCGCAAATAACCATCACTTGATGGCGCATATGTATGGACTACCACAAATTGAATGTGGCCACAAAGAAAGATCATTTCCCTTTGCCATTCATTGATCAAATGTTGGACAGACTAGCAGGGAATGATTTTTACTGCTTCTTGGATGGATACGCGGGGTACAACCAGATCATGATAGCTCCTGAAGACTAAGACAAGACCACATTCACTTGCCCATATGGGACATTCACTTTCTGCCGAATGTCGTTCGGCCTCTACAATGTGCCAAGCACGTTCCAGGGGTGCATGATGGCAATCTTTTCAGATTTTCTCGAGGACTTAGTAGAAATATTTATGGATGACTTCTCCATTTATGGGAACACTTATGAAGTCTACCTGGCCAATTTGGAGAAAAATATGAAAAGATGCGAAGAGACGAACCTGGTGCTTAATTGGGAAAAATGTCACTTCATGGTGACAGAGGGTATAGTGTTGGGGCACAAGGTCTCTAGAGAAGGGTTGGAGGTGGACAAGGCAAAGATTGACGCAATTGAAAAGCTTCCACCTCCAACCAACGTGAAGGCAGTACGAAGCTTCCTGGGACATGCTGGATTCTACAGACGATTCGTTAAAGACTTTTTTAAGATAGCAAGACCATTGAGTGCGTTACTAGAGGAAAATAGAAAGTTTGAATTTGACAACAATTGCCTCAACGCATTTCGAATTTTAAAGGATGTGTTGATTACCGCACCCATCTTAATTACGCCGGATTGGACATTGCCGTTCGAAATCATGTGTGACGCAAGTGGGTATGCCATGGGAGCTGCATTAGTGCAAAAGAATAAAACAATTTTGCGCCCCATTGCATATGCGAGTAAAACACTGAACCCTGCTCAACTTAATTACACCACCACTGAAAAAGAGCTCCTGGCTGTGATTTTTGCGTTGGAAAAATTTCGGGCATACTTGTTGGTAACCAAGGTACTCATTCATACTGATCACTCAACAATCAAATATTTGATGACAGAGAAGGACGCAAAGCCGAGATTGATCAGATGGGTTCTCCTCCTTCAAGAATTTGATATTGAGATAAGATCATAAGAGGACAGAGAATCAAGTTGTGGATCACTTGTCCAGACTGGAGAATCCTGAAGTTGACCACAATGAATTTGAAGTGAGTGTCGTGTTCTCGAATGAGCAGCTATTTTGCATAGAAGAACTGTCATGGTATGCGGACATCGTTAATTATTTGGTCTGTGAACAATTTTCTGAAGATTACACCTACCATCAATGGAAGAAGCTCTAGAATGAATGCAGACACTACTATTGGGATGAGCCGAATCTGTATAAAAGAGGTGCAGACCAAATCATTCGATTATGCGTACCAGGTGCTGCTCAACAACGCATATTGTCACAGTGCCACGATTCACCTTATAGAGGGCACTTTGGAGGACAACGCACTGCAGCCAAGGTTTTGCAAAGTGGATTCCTTTGGCCTTCATTATTCAAGGATGCTGCTGACTACACAATGAAATGTGATCGGTGCCAGCGCACTGGCAACATTTCATGGAAGAACGCAATGTCGATGAATACTATCCTGGAGTTGGAATTATTCAATGTATGAGGGATTAATTTCATGGGACCATTCCTTTTTTCAAACGGTAAGCATTATATTCTATTAGTCGTTGACTATGTCTCCAAGTGGGTAGAGGCAATTGCATGTGCCGCAAGTGATGCGGCAGTAGTCTCCCAATTCCCGAAGAAAAATATTTTCACCCGTTTTGGCACTCCCTGTGCCATTGTAATGCATAAGATTAAGATATGATTGATGATTTTCTATGCTCGAAATGATGCGATACTACCACTAGATATGCGTTAATGATGGGTGTTCACGTAGTATGCCATGCATTGTCACAAGTTTCCTTACGATAGAACCAAGTGTAATTCCATCGCAAGTTTCTCGGTGTGATCCGAGGTCAAACACGGGGACTGATTTAGGTTATTGTGGTATGTTCATGATATATGCGACTAGGTTTTCAATCTTTAAAAATTTGTTTGTACAAGTATATAAATTGCGATAAAATAAAGTAAAGTGGTAAAGATGCGATAATAAAATGAAATACAATAAACCTAAGCTAGATGATACAAGATACAAGCTTCATGTACAAGATGCTGGGGTCAAGGCTGGCTAGAAAGTTGTGCAAAGACGTGGAATGCGGTGGCAAGTCTTATGAACAGAAAAGAAAGAGAAAGACAAATAATATAAACAACGCAAGTTCTAAATTGCGTTGAAGCTACAAATGTTGTTCCGCTTTTCTCTTGGCGTACACCTTTCAGTGATCGGCCGCACTTCCACATGTCTGTGGTAAAACAGAGACTAACGTAATGAACGTAAGGTTGCTTCCATGTCTGGAAGTACTACTCGCTTTAGTTAACACATTCTTCTGACCTTCTCTCGATAGATCAGAATGGCATCTTCACTTCTGCTCTCACGGGTGAAGATGTCATCTAGCCTGCTAGCTAAACGCATTTTATATCTTTAACACAGAATAAGTACTTAGTTAATTCATATTGCTTATCAGGAATTAAAAAGACATCATGAAGAAATTGATTGATGAGTGAACGAAAATAGACAGAAAATGGTAAATGAAAGCTATCGAAACATTTAATACGTCTATTAAGCGTTTGATACATGGTGTGTGAATGAAAAGATAAAGGAAACATGAAATACAACGATGAAAGAGATAGAACAGATACAAACAAGTGCCAATGTCTTGGCACTAATTCGATGGAGATCTGCTTGCCGAATAGGATGGATTTGATGGTAGGAAGAGCTTCCCTCTCAGGCTTGCTCCACCGGTAACAGGGATCTTTACACAGAGCTTTCAATCGGGTGTTTGGCAGGTTAGATCTGAGATTCATCTCTCGGCCTTATTTCATCTTCTTCTCAGATTTCTTCACTCAAGCACTCAGCTCAACCTTTTCTCTCAACAGTTTTGCAGCATTTACCCCGTATCCCGTAGCATACTTTTTCTCTGAAATCAATGGGGTATTTATAGGTGCAGGTTTTTGACTCTGACCTTATGATCCCCACCTGATTGTCATGGTAATTCCAAAAATGGAGGGATATTATTCCTTCTCTTATGCAATCAGACCGTTAATTCTGCATAACCGTTAGTTGTACACGTGTCTCAATCCTCCACTTTTGGGTTGCTCAGTTGCATCCTTCGATCATGGATTCGCATGCGGTGTTGTTTTCATTACTGTATGCGGTTGAAACACAGCTCTGGGTCAACTATCGCATTGCGTCGTCATTGCGGTAATCGTCTCTTCATTATTGATTGATGGGCGCAATGTGACAGAGATACATTGATCAGTTTCTCGTGAGCCTTGAGCGCAAGTGGTGACTTGGTCTCCTGCAAAACAGAGTAAAATTTGACTTGTCTTCCATCTTTATTGTGTTAGTGGGTGTAATTACAAACATTTATAATTATTGTAGTACTAGGCCAATTTTCATACAATCGGTGCATATTTACTAACTTTTGGCCACAATATCTAGATAAGGTGGCATAAATAACTTGTATTTCTACAAGTTATCAGCCATCATAAGTGATGAAGGATCACACTTTGTCAACCGCCATATAAAGGAGCTGCTGTGCAAATACAATATACTTCACAAAGTGGCCATCGCATACCATCCGCAAACAAATGGCCAGGCTAAAGTGTCCAATCATCAAATTAAATTGATACTTGAAAAGGTAGTAAAACCTTCACGGAAGGATTGGGCAGTGAAGCTTGATGATGCATTGTGGGCATACCGGACCGCATTTAAAACACCAATAGGTATGTCCCCCTATGCGTTGGTATTCGACAAAGCGTGTCACTTGCCCTTGGAGCTGGAATATAAAGCATTGTGAGCGGTCAAGAAACTGAATTTCGATTTAAAGGACGCAGGGGAAGCGCGAAAAATGCAATTGGTCGAGCTAGAAGAATGGAGGAACAACATATATGAAAATGCAAAAATTCATAAGGAGCGCACCAAGCACTGGCACGATCAACGCGTATGCGGCAAGAACCTCCAAGTCGGATAGAAAGTCTTGCTTTTCAATTCACGTCTGCGGCTCTTCTCGGGAAAGCTAAAGTCTCGTTGGTCCGAATCATTCATAATTTGACAAGTACTTCTGCATGGCATGGTGGAATTATCAAATGACGATGGTACCAACATATTCAAAGTCAACGGGTAACGAATAAAGGTATATCATGGAGAAGATTGGCATCACCAAGTCGACTCCATGGAATTAAGAAACTTTGAATAAAGAAGGAAGTAGGTGGTCCCTGCGTTATCACATGATCGCAATTTCTCAGGGACGCAAGTTTTGGAAAACTTCAAGTCTTCAACTCTTTTCTCCACTACTCAGAATCTTCACTATCTTTCAGCTATCTTTTCATTTTTCAATTCTATTTCTATATATAATATATATATATAATTTTAATTTTACGTTAACAATTTTTCTTTTGTTTAAAATAATTTGACCCTCTCTTTGTTTTTCATACAACGGTCGAGGTACTGAATTACGACGATGTTACGTGAAGAAGCATTCATCTTATTCCATCACCACAACCCACAAAAGAAAGATCGCCGTGAGGATGGATGCGTCAACACAATGCAGGCGACAGTGCAAAATTGGGGTGTACTTTTCCTTATCTTTATTTCAAATTTTTCGCTATCATATTGCATTTCGCTTTTCGAAGTTTTATCACCGCATCCTTCTTGATTACTATAATCATTTAACAAGTAGATAAATTTATTAGTTTACCACATTCGGTTTCTTTACCAAGTAAGATTTCAATGATGAAAAATATGCTTCTATTTCTTTCATATATATTAGAGTTAACTTAATCTTAAGATAGTCGCCTTATAAAATATTTCTAGAAGTTAGGGTTTGCTAGCTTTCTTTCAAACTCTCTTTACAACGTACTTTAGAACATCGTATAATTTATTTTTATCTTTTGGCAATGGGGACATTGCCGCATTTTAAATTTGGGGGTGAGGTATTTATTTTTCGACCTTGCTATTTATATTTATACAAAAAAAAACCCTTTTTTTAGAAATAACAACTCCACTGTCAACGAAAAGGGGAAACCCATGTTGATAAGAGTTAAGTTGTGAAAGGCACTTACCCGTAGTTGGATGTCCGCATGACACACGTGGGGGCAAGCCAAAACGAAAGTAAGTTATCAGGATCAACACATAAATCGATGACCGCAACTCCAATGCCAAATCGGTATGAGTTTTAGTCTGAGAAAGAGTGCATTGCTTGTAGTTGGATGTCCGCATGACATCCGTGGAGGCAAGCCAAAACGAAGGCAAGGCACTTGCATCAGCGCAAGGTAAAAAAAAAAATAGCAATAGAAAAAAATTTTGTGCAAGGATAAATCTTTTGTCACCTCGGTAGAAAATTTTTTATGAAATAAATCATGCAATGCCCAAGAATTCAGTAAAGTCCTTTTGAAAGTTAAACTTGCAGTCCCCAGGTCTTAGAAATATTTTAAGAATAGACTTGAATAAGACTTAAGAAAATTCTGGTATATATGATTTTAATGAAGTATCCTTGAGAAATTTAGGAAAAGAACTTTGCGGTGGACTTGCTAAAGGAATCTTTAGCTTATGCTTGAGCAAAAGCATTGTTTAAATTTGGGAGTGTGATAATAGGCAGAAATGCACGTTATCATAGCGCTAAGTTATTAAACAATGTTGGATTGCGTTGATGAAAGAATGATAGATTGCGTTCATTGAGCATAAAATCTATAATATTGCGGCTGCGTGCGTCAGCGCATTGGATGATCTAGGAAGTTTATTGCTTGCGATTGTCTTGTTTTATGTTGTGCGAAACATCCCTTTAGAGTTGCTCGAGAGAGAATCTAAAGAAAGAACCTAATGTCTCGAGAGAGCTAGGTTAGAATCTAACTTAAAAGAGCAAGATTAGGCCTGCATAAACAAGAAATAGGGACTTTGAGATAAGCTCTGTTTGTCAACATGCATCGCTTGCATCCTAGGAATAGGAATGATATTATGTGGTCGCATATTTGTGTGAACGTCATGTTGTCATTGCATAAATAGAAATAGAGGTTTATGTGTAAACCCTATAGACTTATCGCATGCGTTCTAGCCTTAGAAGTTGTGGCTTTCACGCCGAGAGGTGGTTTACTATTGTATGCATGTTGCATGATCGCAAGGCATGAACGCAACTTAGGGAGTGTTAATCGAAACCCTTCTCAACCCGTTCACCGCATATTCATCGCATTTCCCGTTACCAACTCTTTTCGAACTCTGCCGCATTTATTATTATTTTCATTAATGCAACAACAAACCAACAACCTTATTTATTTATCGGTTACCGCAAAGTTTTCATAAGAAAATTATCAATGCAAACCATTTTCACAAGTCCCTGTGATCGACCCTGGACTTACCAGGAAACTCAGAGGAATTTACACTTGGATTCCGTTGGGGAAACTTGAGTGCACAACGTAATTCCATCAATGCATATAATCCATATTTCTATTCAATAAAATAACGCATCAGTTATCTTGAACAATGTTCCAATAATTGGAATGATGTTGAGAAAACAATTTAAGGCAACTCGAAAGTTTTTCACTGGATTTCATGTTTTATCAAATAGACCTAAAAATCTTAAACTTTCTATACTTTGATCCAATCGAAGTATTTTGGTTTTATTTTATCTAACAAGTTTTGTATACTTTGAACTTTTCAAGTGTTCTAAACTTATCACTTAGGTTAAATAACTACTTGCCTTTATTGATTTCTAGTTGTTTTAAATATCTGAATATTTGCAAATAGCTTTTAACTAGGTTGGTTCTTAACAGAAGTTATGCAATAGAATAGACATAACTTTTGGGAACATTTCATTTACTACAAAAATATATACAATTTGTTTTTTATAATAAAATAATGTAACTTTTATTACAAAAACAAAACTTGATAAGATTATCTTCAGGTAGCAACATCTCCCACTGGTCATGTTTTGCTTTCTCGGCTCTCTTCTCAGCAAGGTACTGAAGGCAGTTTCTCTTCTAGTGCCCTTCCTTATTGCAGTGGAAGCACTTTCCTTTGTCTACAGCATTAGCCTTGCCTTTTCTACCAACGGTTTTCTTCTTCCCTTTCCTTTTGTTCTTCTTAATAGGAATACTCTTACTTTGTGAAGAGGAAGCAACATCAGGATTTTTGGAGGACGTTCCTCTCTTCTCAGCGGTAGTAACGTTTACTTCTGGCTCCAGACCTTTAGCTCTCATCATTTCCTGGTAAGCCTGTAGCTCATTGAGAAGAGTAGTCAAGCTGTATTCTATTTTATTCATAAGCGCGTTCGTGCATAACTACAGAAAACTCTTCAGAAGAGATTCTAGAATAAAACTAACTTGACTTCTCTCATCAACAACAACTCCATTTACTTCTGCCACATTGAACTGGATCATCATGTTCAGGACATGTTCTCTAATAGAGGCCCCTTCTTTCATTCGATAGTTGTAAACGTATTTAATAGCATCATGCCTTAGGGAGAAGGATGGTTGTTCGAACATCCTACGTAGAGAATCCATAATCTCTTCAGTAGTACCTATACTCTTGTGTTTCTTTGCCAAGACATTAGATATGCTGGCAAGGATATAGGCACGAGCTTTGTCATTCGCCCTGATCCATCTATCATATGCATCCCGAATAGTTTGGTTTGCATTTGAGCCACGAATGGGAGGAAAATCCTCTGTTAAAATGAACCGTAAATCGTCTATCCCCAGTATAGTATTCAGGTTTGACTTCCAAGTTGCATAACTATCCCCAATCAGTTTATTAGACGGCAACAATTGTACTAATGAACTCGTCATTCCGAAAAATTATAGATAAATTTTATCAGTGAATTGTTTTTTAAACCCAATCAAGTTTTAGCAAAGTAATAATGTACCCAAGATTATTTTTGCAACGATACTACAACAAGACATTCTGGACTAAATACTATCTCCAAAATAACTCATATTCCGATTTTCATTTAGCTATCATTTTTGGTTAGAAATTACTAACTCTTTAGTAATTCTGTAAGGTAGCCCTCTGTTTTTAGACCTCAGAAGCTGACGATGCTCTCGAAGTTGGACAGTCAAAGTTGAAACTGACTTTAGAAGTCCTATCCATTTCTAGAGTTTGAGTTGTTCCGAATCCCATGTTTAAACTCTCCGAGGGGATAGTCGTCGTTAAACGACTAGCGAGGTCAACTTGAAGAAGACAAGCAGGTGCAACATAGAAATCTCACGGTTCAAACCAACAGAAGAGAGCATACTTCCCCCATTTGCTTTGGTCTTGATCTCATGACGAACACTTTCCGAATGGAGGTCACTCCCAGGGTGACACGAATTGCTGCATGAACCTTTCGGTGTGAACATATTAAGAACATGAAAATTTAAAATAAAAATCACCACATTTTATTTTAAGGTGAACAATTTCCCCCATTCACCAAAATCTCGATTCATGTAAACACTTCCCAAATGGAGGTCACCCCTAAGGTGACACAAAGTGCTACATAAATTTCGATCAGGAACTCTTAGGGACATGAGAGCTAGAAATAATCATATTATATATGTTCATTAATCTCCCACCGAAGCATTCTAACATATCATATATGTTATTTGATTTTCACTGAAGTGTTCTAATAGAATATCATATATGTTACTAAACTCCGAATGAAGTGTTCTAACGTTAAACGGAGTATATATTTCTTAGGCTTGTTCCAACTAAATTAAACAACCTAAGTCTAGGTGTTTATCCAAGCATAACGTTTATATTTGGATTTACCCCCGATCTTTGACAGGATTATATACAGGTTTGAGTTGGTAACCCGAGTTTTATAAGTTTAATGACTTATTTTAACTATTAAAACAAGTGGTTAACCAACATAAGCATGCAACTGTTCTTTATTATGGATTTTAAATGTCTTAACCCAATTTTATAACAACTTACAAAATTTTAGACATGCTAAACATCCACAAAATTCATCAAAGGCATTCAATATTTAATATAACATTTATATTAAATAAAAGAAACCCTAAACATGCATACTATATATTATAATACTTTATAACATACTTTCAATGCATGTAACATGCTTCCTATGGTGGGATTTTAAATTTACATGGCATACTGTATGCACATACAAGATTTTTTTAAATTATAACATACATCACATGTATAAATAATTAAATACATACTGATATGGTTTTAGTTTTGGTATTTTTAAGCAAACAAAGGCCTAATTATTACAAAAACTAGCAAGAAACAACTCCAAAACTCTTCCAAACTGCTCCAAACCTGAGCCAAATAGCTTGAATGAGATGTGAACCACTTGAAATAGACCAGCCAAAACTTTTTTGAAGCTGAACCGGATCGGACAAGAAAAGAACTGATCAAACCAGCTCAAAAATCACTCACTCGAACATCAAACTGGTCAAGAACTCACTTTTTCGCTCGGTCAACGCTCGTTAAGCTGGTCAAACTCGTTTGGTTCAGTTGAAACTCGATCCTCGATGGCATGATGAAGAAAACTCGATCATTGGCTAGTTCAAAGTTGTTGCTCGACCGGTTCAACTCGTTGTTCGATGGCTCAATTCGCTGCTCGACGCTTGTTGAAACTCGATCGTCACTCGAATATGAGCAACGTTGCAACACTCAAGGACAGTGTTGCAACACTGCCTGGACAGAAGCTCGCAATCAGTTTTATGCAACTCGGCCTGCTTCACTTCTTTCTTCAATTACAACTTAATTTCAACTATTATGACTCCAAATAAATTACAGATTCTTGAGCACACATATAAGCTCATCAAATAATAGCCAATTACAAATTTAACTTAGGAATCAAAGAGAATTTACATGCCAAATCTCAAAAAACCATATTAGTGCACCACTTTCATATATTTCATGAAAAAACACCCACCAAACCAAAATTAAACCAAATTGAATGCTTAAAAGATGCTCTGATACCAATTGTAGGAGTATATCCACGTGCAGCGGAATCCTTGTCGGAACATTGGGTTGCCTAAATTGTCCGATGATGCTATGCAAGGTCGATGCTTGCATACATGCAGAGCAGCTAAGCGTCGGATATGTTGGCTTATCGAGTTGGTTGCTATTTCGGTATGAGGGCTCAGTAAGACTTGGGCACATTCTAATTCATTAATTTTGGTTATAAATAAAGCATGCTCATACAATAATAAGAGGGTTTGAAGACATACCTTTGTAGAACCTCTTGAAACTCGAATTCAGCTACAAATCTTCTCCAAATCCTCTTGTAAACCACCTCAAGGCCTTCTCTACTATTCTCTTGGAGCCTTAGATTGAGTGTTGGGACTCAAAATAAGTTTGAATGAAGGGAATTTGGAGAAGAAACTCACTGATGCAACTTGAGTTCACCTTCTTGAACATCTCATGTTTTCAGCAAAACGTAACAAGTATATCAGATTTTGCATGCTCGATTCTTAGCCCAATCTCCTCTATTTATTGCAAGACCATCATGCAAAGAAGAAAGTTGCATGAAGTGTCACACCCCGCCCCAGACCACCCTTTCAGCATAGAAAAGGGCGTGACTGCAGCAGTTATCAACCCTTTTGTTGACACTTACTGCCTAATAACTCTTGCGAAATAACTCTGATACCAAGATATAACTCATATATAGCAGAATGCCTTATAGGCCATAAATTTATTAATTAAAAAATATAACATGTTTAGAGTCATTACAATACTAGATTCACAAGTCCCAAAGCCCAAAACCCTAGTCCCTATATGAAAAACAGAAACATGTGTACAATAATTACAATAACCACCTACAGACGGGTTACAATATCTTTATCCTTTAGTGGCAGAGCAGATGCAGAGCTATCTTCTGAGGATTTGACCGCTACCTGGGGGAAAGGAAAACATTTGAAAATGGGGTGAGCTTGCTAGCCCAGTGAGTGACTTAAGAAAGATAACTGATTCTCATGCAAAAATCTCAATAAAGAGTTTAAACTAAAATATAAGCTTCTACAATACCTTGTACTGCAGTATAAACATTTTCCAAGCATAAAACATATAAAGTTGTTTTAATCATAAAACATTAAAACTATTTCTCAATTGAAAATAACCTCACTGTGGGTAAAAATAATCCCAACACCAATTGCTAGTCAAGAGAGAACCTTTTGCTCAATCACTGACTCTATCTACCTACGTGCACGTGGCCATACTAAGTACCATCATACCTTAGGTACTTCTGCTCAGATACCTTCTCAAATGTCCTTTTGTATCGAGCTGCTAGGATACCTTCTCAAACGTTCTTCAGTATCCAGTTGGTTTGGTGCCTTCTCAAACATCCTTTAGTACCAATAGATACCTTCTCAAATGTCCTTCGGTATCTAGTTGGGCGGATACCTTCTCAAATGTCCTTCGGTATCGCGTTTTAAGTAAAACTAGTCATAAATGACTTTCTCTTTAAAGAATGTAAAGTATAACACATATAAAAACATGGCTTTAAAGATAGTAACACATGTTGGGTATATTTAACACATATAAATAGCTTTTCAATAAACTTCCCACACATGCATGCGTTTAAAACATAACTCATGGTTTGCTTAGAAATCACTTTGTAAAACTAGCTAACATGAGAATAATCTTCTTTAAAACATGCTTTCTTTAAAACATTGTAAATCAAACATTTTAGTCAAATATTTTAGCACCTCGATTGCTTAGGAACTTTTCACTCTAGTAGTTCCTTGTCTACCTCGGGCTCCCTTTTTTACCCCTAGAATCCAGATTCAATTTACAACTCAGATTACTCATAGTTCTAACCTTATTTCGAGATACTTACTTCTACAAACATGTTCTAAAATGTCTCAGAAAACATACCCTAAAATATGAGCTCAGAACTCCTCGTGGTTTGGCTGGAATCTCAAAATCTTTAAGACTGGCCCAAGCTTATACGACAGCCTGACCCTTCTATCTTCTTCTCCCTTTCCAGCCCAATCCTTTAGAGAATTTTCTCCGGAAGCCCTACTCTAAAAACTAGAATTCCATAGTTTTTAGGTGGCTTTATAATCACTCCAAACGCACGAGTATTTTGGGAGAACTCTTCGTCCTAAGTTGATGCTGTTTTCAAGACTTCACTGTCCAATGCGTCCTCTTTGAAGCTCTATGATCAACACATGGATTTTTCTCTCAACGCAAAGTTTAATCAACTTTCCTACTCTTTTTAATGTCTTTTTGAATTGTGGTCTGGAAAAGAAATCCTTGGTCCTATTTATAGGCGTACAAACACTCTCCAAACTCGACACCTCCTACTTGGCTGCATGTCCAAGTGTTTCATCCTCACACTAACGACACAACTCTTTGATCAATGCATCCTAAGTGTCCTTCTCCTAACTAGCCAACGCAAGGGATTCAAATTGCATGTCCTCTTATGCAACCACCTCAAATTCTTAAGGCTTAAGGTTTCCTCTCAAGAAGACACATGTTCGATGACGTCCTTTAGGTGAGCTCATCTTTCATATGCGTCCACAGCCCTTGGATGTTCAATGCATAGCAAGCCAACCCACTACCATCGCAATCCAACCTAGCCATCATAAGAGCCAGCCACCACCAACGCATAGGATGGCCGCTCATCCTTGATGCATGGCTCACTAGGTATCATCACTCGAATTGCTCGGCATGGGTGCATGGCGCTGGGCATAGGCGCTGGTCACTCGACGCATGGGCATGCTGCATAGATGCTGGCCATCGCTCGTAGGGCTTGCTCGGCCACATGGGCGCTTGGCAGGTCACTCAGCGCATGGCTGGGTGCTTAATGCATGGCCGCTCGGCAGGGCGTTTGACGCATAGGCATGGCCGCTCGACGTATGGGCAGGGGTGCTTGGCTTGGCCGCTCGACACATGGGCAGCCTTCCAACGCATCACTTCACTTCCTTCAGCCGCATTGGTCCCTTCCAACGCATCCAATGCATCAATCATCCAACGCATCCAATGCATCCAACACATCCAATGCATCCCACACAAAATTTTGTACTTAGCCAAATTTTCCAAGTTTTTCCCCAAAAGTCAAGCTTCCAAATACACACTTTTCTTCTAATTTTCCACCCTTTTCTCTACTATCACACACTAGTTTCCACATCAACCTACTCACCACACTAGTCTCAGTAGGGAACATACTCAAGTAGAGAAATTAGGATTTGGGGTTTACATGAAGAGCACCTCATGCTTGGAAGATTGAATAAATAATTTGGTGGATATTGAGTGAGCTAGTTGAAGAAGAAAGTGGAGTTCTCCCACTTTTTCCAATTTCAATTTTTTCCAATTTTTTATTTATTCAATTTGATTTTCAAAAAATCAATTTTGATTTCGAAATTGAAAAAACTTTTTTAATTTTACAAAATTTCATAAATTAATTTTCTAATAAAATTAATAATAAACAAATAATTAAACAATTTAATTAATTCAAAATAATTTAATATCAAATATTACATTAATTTTACACAAATTCCATCATCATGAATCCCTATTCATGAATTTAATATTTAAATCATATTTAAATATTAATTAATTCTTCAATTCCATTTAATTCCAAAATTTAACACGTAATTATTTCACATATATTACTAATTTCTTTAATTCTATTTGAACGCTTCAAATGAACTTATCACTATAATGATAAATTTGAATGAATTGAATTGCATTGATTGTGTATCGCTAACAACTTGTTAGGTTGCTGATGTACGTATGCGCTTTAGGACAATGATAATATGTGATACTACGTTCTAAATGTATGCGATGATGCTTAAATGCTTCGTAGTATGCGTTCGTGTAGTGCGTGTGTCACAAGTTTTCTTACGCTGAAATCAAGTATAATTCCAACGCAAGTTTCTCAGAGTGATCTGAGGTTGAACACGGGGATTGTGATGATTAATGCGATACTGATGTGGTATATGCGACCTGTTAAACATAAAGAATAATGAATTGATTTGCGAAAAGTAAAATGCGATGAAAAGTAAAATTGCGATAAAGAATAGAATGCGATGATAAAAAGAGTGCGATAAAATAAATTGTGGTAATAAAATAAGTTGCAGTAATATAAATTGCGATGATAAAATAAATGAATTAAACAATTAATATACAAGTTAAGGACTGGCTGTGAAGTTGTGCAAAGGAATCTGATGAATGCGGTGGCAAGTTTTGTGAAATGAGTCAGAAAGAGAATGGGTTGAGGGAAAGGACGTCGCAAGTTTGTCAATCTTGTTGAGGACATAACTAAGGTTCCGCTTTCCCTTGGCTTACACCTTTCAGTGATCGGCCGCGTTCCCATATGTCTATGGTGAAACAGGGATGAATGTGATGAACGCAAGGTTGTTTCCATCTTTAGAAATACTTCTCGCTTTAGTTAACACATTCTTCCAACCTTTTTTCGAGAGGCGGAATAACATCTTCACTTCTGCTCTCAAAGGTGAAGATGCCATCGAGCATGCTTTAGATAAACTCAGTCGATTTCCTTAACAAGGATTAACTTACTCGCTTAATCCCTCCTCTTTACCCTGGTGATTAGTTACACATGATGAAGAAAATGGATGATGAATGTATGGAGAGGAACAGAGAAATAACGATGAATACGATAATGATATTAAAATCTAAGGATAAGCGTTTGTTATAGATAATGAATGAAATTTTAGAGATGAACACGGTAGATGAATAGAAAATAAGAACAAATACGGAAAGAGTGTCAAGCTCTTGACACAGATCCCGATCGGAGATGATTGCTTGTCGGCGTGTGGTAAAAATGAAGTGGAAAGCTTGCCTCTCAAGCTTGCTTTCTAGGTAGAAGTGACCTTTCGCACAGAGCTTCTTCTTTGGGAATGGAAATAATTGCTTGCTCCAGAGACTTACCTCTCGGTCTTGTCTCATCTGTCTCTCGAATTTTCTCTAAATTGTCTCTTCAAACCAGCCTTCTTTCTTTGAATTTGAGGTAGCTATTTATAGACCTTGGCTCATTCTGTATTAGTGGTCCCGCTCTGAAAATCTAATAATTCCTACCATGGCTTGGTGGAAATATTTGTTTTGCTCCACGATTGATTTGTCAGAATGGTACAACAGAAAAGATGGACAATGTCAGAAGTCCTTGCGAATGCGTTGTTCTTTACATCTATGATCGATCGCCACATGCGGTGTAATTATTTTGATCTTTTATCGATTGTCGCATGCGGTGGAAATGTATTGATCGTTTGAGTCCATGATCGATCGTCGCATGCGCTGCAATTGCGTTGTTATTTTTCGTTCTTGAATGATTGCCGCATGCTATGATNCATATACGGGTTGTTGATCCCATGGGCAGACGTCTGCTGGATGTACTTCTCCCCATTGAATGTAATCCATAGCGGTCATATGAGTCACCGCATTAACTTGCGCTGCTCCTTGGTATTGATTTGTTAAAATGGTACAACAGAAAAGCTGTACAATGTCAGAAGTCCTTGCGAATGCGTTGTTCTTTACATCTATGATCGATCGCCACATGCGGTGTAATTATTTTGATCTTTTATCGATTTTCGCATGCGGTGGAAATGTATTGATCGTTTGAGTCCATGATCGATCGTCGCATGCGTTGCAATTGCGTTGTTATTTTTCGTTCTTGAATGATTGCCGCATGCTATGATAATGCGTTGTTCTTTTTGCCCTCGAGCGATTATTGCATGCGGTGACCTGTTTCCTACAAAACAAAGACTTAGACATTCCATTTTGCCATTGTAATGGGGTTAGTGGGTGTGCTTACGACACTTTACGATTTTCACGTTTCTAAGCCAATTTCTATACGATTGATGCAACTTTTCCTTCTTTTTACTGCATAATCTAAATAAAAAGATATAAATAACTTGTATTTCTACAAGTTATCACACCCCCAAATTTGGATATATGCTTGTCCTCAAGCATATCCTCGACTAAGGAAATTCAACTCAAATCCTATCCTAACTTTGCATCGATCGGCTACTCCGAATGCTCCACCTCTACATAATTTCTCACACCTACAAGTTCCTTCTATCCTTTGCCATTTCTTCAACATGCTCTACTTTATTCTTATCTAAGACAAACCTCTGCCCAAAGTTCCCTTTTAGTTTTGAGAAGAATGTTTTACCTCTTCTTGCGAAAACAACGAAATGCGTCTTTATGCGTCATCCTATAGAGAACGTTGATCATGGTTACACCCTTCATTTTGGCTTGCTCCCATGGGTGTCATGCAAGCATCCAACTTCGGTTGTGTACCAAGCTCAACTTCAACTCTTGATCCTCAGCCAAGTTTTACTTTTGCTGGTCAGTGGAGTTGTCTCTTTAATTCTTATTTTCTCTCATTTTTTTTGTATTACATCTATCCTGGTAACCTACTTCGTTTTGGCTTGCTCCCATGGGTGTCATGCGAACATCCAACTATGAGCATGTTCCTTTCACAACTCAACTTTATCAGGTTGGGATTTTCCCTTGCGCTGACAATGGAGTTTTTTTTTTTTTTTTTTTATAATGATGATGACCGCATTTGCCTGATATGACCGCATCCGCTTGATCGCATGTGCTCAGACCTTCCCCACCCCCAAATATAGAGATGCATAAGGTCCTCATTGCAAAGAAGGTTTGAGCAGAGTCTTAAAATAGAGAAGGTAAAGTAGAACTATTGTGATGAATTGTCTAAGTGTTAGGCAAAAAATGCAATGTATAAAGAAATTTCGCTAAGATTACACATACTGCTCATCATGGCAGTGCAAATAAACAACGCAAAAGAAAATAAAAGAATTACCACAATAAATTGACAAAGGATGATAAAAATAAAGAGGCCAACACATAAGGAAAGAATGATTACTCTATTGTATAAAATTTGTCTAAGTACACAAAGAATTATAATTATCGCAAACAAAAAATTGTAGCATGTACAAAAGAATACAAGGTATAGCTATCTATAAAAAAGAAAATGAATGGCCGCAAAAAAAAAAAATGCAAAATTGTGGAGAAGGTGGTACACCCCCAAATTTAGAGTTGCGGCGGGGGCTCTTGGTGAGGAGGATGTTGCGGAGGAGCTCTTTGTAGTGCTTCTTGAAATTGCAGAGGTTGCTATAGATGTGGAAGCACCATGGGACCATGTAGACATGCTGTTAAGAAATTGAAGTACTCATGGTTGCGCTCGGCCATCTGTCTTTGATTCAGGCGAATGGTAAAAATGTTGCGTTGAATATTGACCATTGTCTGTCGCAACATTG
>NC_052350.1:30240874-30243616 GCF_009727055.1 Benincasa hispida
AATCACCCCCTCTAATATGGCGTCGTGCAGGAGAATGCACCGCAAGGGTCACAAGCGACCATCATTCTTTGAATGCATAACTAGGGAGAAGAAGCGCAAGAAAAGAGAATTGGAGGAGAATAAAGAGAAAGAGTCTCACGGTGCGCCAAAATGTCAGGGTCTTCTTTGTCTTCAGACGCAACTAATTTGGTATGCGGCGATGAAATTGGTAGTTGTGCTGATGCTATAGCTTACGCTGACACCCCCTCTTCCACCCTTGCGGTGGTTGATTCTCCGTCAAAATCTTAAGTTTCCGCCCTCTTCCTTTTTTCCTCCTCTTTCTTCAGGCGCTTCTCTTCTCGCCTGCGTTGTTTTCTTTTACTTCTCTTCTTTTCTTTCTTCTTCTTCTTCAGCCGGGCGGTTTCATCTTCTTCTGCCCGTTTTTCTTTACTTTTTCTCTTCTTCTTATCTTCAGTCGTCCTCGACTACTTCTTCGCCTTTACAACCTCTAAAACAGCTCTAATGGGTCCCTCATTGGAGTCTGTTGGGACAGTCTCCTTAGGATCCGTATACCTCCTTGTCGTCTTTCCATTTCAGTTTGCTTTCAGTCGAAGTACTGGGAGCGCTACCTCAGGTCTAGTGGCGGGGGCACTCTCCGTGCTCGGCCCCTCTCGTTGGTGGGTGGTTTTTCGGCTACAGAGGTTTTTTACCGGGGTTTTCTAGCGATTCTTGGGGATGGTTTAGGCTGGCCAGCGAGGCGACGGCTGGCAGTGAGGAAAGTCGCCTCCCACACGGTGATGGGGGCATGGGAAGGGGATGATGGCTGGGAGGAAGAGTGAGATGATTGTCTAGCAATTTGTTTGGTTGAGTGAAAGAAGTTGGAATATATATATATATATTTTTGTCTTAGGAAGAAGCTCAGAAGGGGATGAGTATACAGAGAGAACTTTGTGCTTAGGGTTTTTTTCTTTCGTGAAAAGATACAAATAAGCTCCTCGTTTGAAGAAGGTGCGATTTATAGGTTAGGCCTTGATCGCCCAACACGATCGCTACGTGGCAAGCTTTGGTATTCCAAAAATCTTGCCTCGCGCCCCTCCCATTATGACTTAGCAGGAAAGGACGTCTTTTCGTCTTCTAAGTAATAATTCCCTTGGGAGTTGAAGCGATTCGACTACTCTCTCCGCGAATATTTTAACATTTTTTTCTCTTATTTAGTAAGAGGGTGCAATGTTAAGTGATCAACGCAATGCATCCGTTACCGCAAATGCATATTTGCGGAGGATGGGCACAACGTATGTATTAGCACAACACACCCATCAACGCAATGCATTTCTAGAGGACGGGCACACGGTATTTCTACCAGTGCAACACAACCATCAACATAGTGCGTATTTGCAGAGGACGGGCACAGTATACATACGTGCGCAACTGTATGAGTACTGAGACTGAACCAGAATTCAAGTCGACCCAGAGATCGAGTGTACTTTTTATGCACAAGTACGCGAGAACCGTATAAGGCGAGGAAAGGAACATGGCTAACAACAAGATAGGCCCGAGGGGAATCAAGGGTTAAAACTGGCAAGCGCAAGATCCAGTTTTTCTGACTGCCGACCGCAATATCCCAATGAGGAACTATGGCGGCGCCAATTTATATGACTTCTCGCCCGGAATTGCAAGACCCACGGTGGAGGAGAATGCAAGATTCGAGATCAAGCCGGTCATACTTCAAATGATCCAAAATGTGGACAATTTAAAGGTCTACAAGAGAAGTCCCGCATGCTCACTTGACCAGCTTTGTTGAAATGTTCAATACATTCTCCATTCCTGAGAATGACTCCTGAAGGAATTAGACTGTATTCTTTCCATATACATTTTGGGATGAGGCGAAGAGATGGACTGATTCATTAGAGCCAAATGAAATTAACTCTTGGGACCAGTTGGTCGAGCGATTCATGAAGAAATTCTTCCCGCCCGCATCAGTGCAGAAAGATGGAGGGACGTGTTGAATTTTGAATAGATGGAAAATGAGACTCTCAACACCGCATGGGTGCGATTCAGAAGATTGGTGAAGAGCTGTCTACACATCAAAATTCCCAATTGCGTTCTGACGGACAGATCGACGCATATTGTTGTTGATGCCTCCACGCGGAGAGATTGATGAACAAAACGTACACTGAAGCCAAGGTCATCTTGGATCGCATTTCGCGAAATATAGATGACTGGGTAGATGATGGGTATGGAAAGAAGAGGCCCCGAACGAAGAAACAAAAAGCGCCATGTACCTATTGATACAATGAACCATCTTGGCTGCACAAATGGTCGCAGTTACCTCTCTCCTCCAAACGATGGCGATTAATCAGGGAACCCTCTCCAGTGTGCAGTGCAAGCCAATGCGCTACACACAGTGGCAGCGATAAGCTATGCACAATGCGGAGGGGTCATTCAGTAGAAATGTGCCTATCACAGACATAGACAGCGTACTCCATTCAGACCTCCCCGAATGTAAAAAATAAAAAATAAAAATAAAATAAAATATTGGGTTTGCAGAAACGTAAAATGCAGCAGCCTTAGTTAACGTTGATCTAAATTCTGTGAAATGATGTTAAAGTGAACACCGCAATGTCTTATCAATTTGGTTTGGGATAAGCGTTGTGTGTTGGTGAAACATAAATAACATCCGATATGCATTGCGACGACGGTGTATCTTGCGCTAATGGATACACTTTGCGCTCATCTTCCAAAGATGCATTGCGTTGACAGATA
>NC_052350.1:30245203-30267462 GCF_009727055.1 Benincasa hispida
CTCCGGCCATGTGGTCCCCACTTGATGGTTATGGTAATTCTGCAGATGGAGGGATATTATTCCTTCTGTTATGCAATCAGACCATCAATTCTCCACAACTGTTAACTGTACATGTGTCTCAATCCTCTGCTTTCGTGTTGTTCGTTTGCATCTTTTGATCATAGGTTCGTATACGGTATTTTTTTTTTATTACCGCATGCGATCGTAGCATAGCTCTGGACCGACTATCGTATTGCACTGTTACTTCGGTAATTGTCTCTTCAAGGTTGATCGACGGGCGCAATGTGATAGAGATGCGTTGATTAGTTTCTCATGAGCCTTAAGCGCAAGCGGTGACCTGGTCTCCTGAAAAACAGAGTAAAGTTTGGCTTGTCCTCCATCTTTTTGGCATTAGTGGGTGTAATTGCAAACATTTATAATTATTGTCTTACTCAGTTAATTTTCATACAATTGGAACATAATTACTAACTTTTGGCTGCAATATCTAGATAAGATGGCATAAATAACTTGTATTTCTACAAGTTATCTCATCCCCAAATTTAGATATATGCTTGTCCTCAAGCATATCTTCTACTAAGGCAATCATGCTCCATTCCTATCCTATATATCTACGACGATTGGTTGCTCCGAATGTTACACTTAGGCACATTCCTTGACATCGCGCTTTCCTTCTATCCTTGCTAATTCTTAGCAAGCCCTACTTTATTCTTCTATGTAACAAAATCCTGCTCAAAGACACTTTTCTAGTTTTCAAAGTAGGATGATTATCCCTTCTTTATCAAAACAACTTGATGTAATTATATGCTGTGAGCAAAACTTTGCGTCATTTATTCACTTAGAGACAGTTGGTCATGGTTACACTCTTCATTTTGGCTTGTCCCCACGGGTGTAATGCGAACATCCAACTACGGTAGTGTGCTAGTTCTAACTTTAACTCTTGATAATCAAAGGAGTTGTCCCTTGCCTTCTTTTTCCCTTTTTGGCTTATACTACGTTGTTCTTGGAAACGCACTTTTGTTTTCGCTTGCTCGTACGGTGTCATACGAACATCCAACTACGAGTAGGCTTCTTTCACAACTAAACTCTTATCAGGTTGGGAACAGTTTTGAAATTTTTCCTTGCGCTGACATTGGAGTTTTGCATAAAAATTTTGTTTTCGTTTTATTTTTTTTTCAAATGAAAGTAGACGCATTTTTTGAAATACTGCATACTTTTGAGTCCATCTGCTTAAGCCTTCCCCACCTCCAAATTTAAACATGAGCAAGGTCCTCATTGCGTTGTTTGGATAGACTAGACAAACACTTAGAAGAAAATTTCAAAAAGAAGGTTTGAGTAGGACTTTGAAAGATAAAAGGTAAAGTACTGCTAAACTAAGAATTAATGAAGTGTTAGTCAGAATTTACTAAGTATGGGAAATGTTTCTAAGTGTAATATATAATACATCATAGCAACGCAATGAAGATCATAAAAATACAAGAGTACAAATATAGCAAAGATTAACAAAGGAAGATAAAGAAAGAGGCATAGGCTAAGAGTAGAAGGAATTATGTACTTTGGTTGTATTGACTATTAACAAATTATGCAAATATATTACAAATGATCGCAATACAAAATTTTCTCATCCTGTTACAAGAGTCAAAGGATTTGGTGAAGTTACAATTTAAATCAGAAGGGTGCATGATTCACAATTCATGTCATGCTGCCAATAAACGCAAATACATTTCTTTTCTTTTTTTTTTTTTTTGCTGAGGACGGGCACACGCATCCATCCCCGCAGCACATCCCTTAACTAAATACATTTATGGAGGATACCTCAACATAGTGTATTACAATTAAGACTGAGCAAAGGCTGCATATGTGTGAAACACACCCCTCACCGCAATGTATTTAGGTGTATTAGATGCATACCTCCTCTTCTTTCTACTTATTACACCCATCCTCTCGTTAGATACCAGTTTCAATTCTTTATAGAAGTGTGTACAGTATGTAAATTACAGTAAAATAAAGGAAAGCAGTAAGATGCGATAAAACATGAAAATACAATAAACCTAAACTAGATGTTACAAGATACAGGATTTATGTGCAAGATACTAGGATTAAGGCTGGCTGTGAAGGTTGTGCAAAGATGTGGAATGCGACAACAAGTCTTGTGAACAGATTAGAAAGAGAAAGATATGTATTACAAACAACACAAGTTCTTAATCGAATTGAAGGTACAAATACTGTTCCGCTCTTCTCTTGACGTACACTTTTCAGTGATCGGCCATGTTTCCCACATGTCTGTGGTGAAACAAAGTCTAACGTAATGAACGCAAGGTTTTTTCCATGTCTAGAAGTACTACTTTCTTTAGTTAACGCACTTCTGACCTTCTCTCGATAGATCAGAATGACATCTTCACTTCTGCTCTCACAGGTGAAGATGCGTCTAGCATGCTTTAGCTAACCGTATTTGATAACTTTAATACATATTAAGTTCTTGGTATTGCTCATTAAAAGATTAAGAAAACATCATGGAGAAAGTGACTAATGGGTGAATGGAAATAGACAGAGAATGGTAAATGAAATCTATCGAAACATTTAATATTTCTATTAAGTGTTTGATACATGATATGTGAATGTAGAGATAGAGAAAACATGGAATACAGTGAAAGAGAGATAGAACAGATAAAATCAGGTGCCAATGTCTTGGCATAGATTCAATGGAGATCTGCTTGCCGGATAGGATGGTTTTGATGGCAAGAAGAGCTTCCCTCTCAGCCTTGCTCCACCGGTAGCAGGGGTCTCTACACAGAGCTTCGATCGGGTATACAGCTGGTCGGATCTGAGATTTACCTCTCGGCCTTATCTCTTTCTCTTCCTGGATTTCTTCTTTTCAGCACTCAGCTCAGCCTTTTTCTCTCTTAAATCTTACAGCAGTTAGTCCAATATGAAATAGCATAATTTTTCCTGAATTCACTGGGGTATTTATAGAAGCAGATCCTTTGACTTCGACCATGTGGTCCCCACTTGATGGTTATGGTAAGTCCGCAAATGGAGGGATATTATTCCTTCTGTTATGCAATCAGACCATCAATTCTGCACAATCGTTAGTTGTACACGTGTCTCAATCCTCCGCTTTCATGTTGTTCGGTTGCATATTTCGATCATAGGTTCGCATGCGGTGTTTGTTTTTATTACCTCATGCGGTCGTAGCATAGCTCTAGACCGACTATCGCATTGCACTGTTACTTCGGTAATTGTCTCTTCAAGGTTGATCGACGGGCACAATATGATAGAGATGTGTTGATTAGTTTCTCATGAGCCTTGAGCGCAAGTGGTAACTTGGTCTCCTACAAAACAGAGTAAAGTTTGGCTTGTCCTCCATCTTTTTGGCGTTAGTGGGTGTAATTGCAAACATTTATAATTATTGTCATACTAAGTTAATTTTCATTCAATTGCCGCATAATTACTAACTTTTGGTTGCAATATCTAGATAAAATGGCATAAATAACTTGTATTTCTACAAGTTATCACCAATCCCTGGAAATGGTGCCAAAATATTGTAATGATAATTTTGAATGAATTGAATTGCATTGATTGTCTATCACCAACAACTTGTTAGGTTACTGACGTACGTATGCGCTTTGCGACGATGATAATATGCGATACTACGTTCTAAATGTATGCAATGATGTTGAAATGCTTCGTAGTATGCGTTCGTATAGTGTGCGTGTCACAAGTTTTCTTACGCTGGAACCAAGTATAATTCCAATGCAAGTTTCTCAGAGTGATCTGAGGTCGAACATGGAGATTGTGATAATTAATGCGATACTAATGTGGTATATGCGACCGGTTAAACATAAAGAATAATGAATTGATTTGTGAAAAGTAAAATGCAATGAAAAGTAAAATTGCGATAAAGAATAGAATGCAATGATAAAAAGAGTGCGGTAAAATAAATTGCAGTAATAAAATAAGTTGCAGTAATATAAATTGCAATGATAAAATAAATGAATAAAAAATTAATATACAAGTTGAGGACTGGTTGTGAAGTTGTGCAAAAGAATCTGATGAATGCGGTGGCAAGTCTTGTGAAATGATTCAAAAAGAGAAAGGGTTGAGGGAAAGGACGTCGCAAGTTTGTCAATCTTGTTGAGGATGCAACTAAGGTTCCACTTTCCCTTAGCTTACACCTTTCAGTGATCGGCCGCGTTCCCATATGTATATGGTGAAACAGGGATGAACGTGATGAACGCAAGGTTGTTTCCATCTCTGGAAATACTTCTTTCTTTAGTTAAAACATTATTCCAACCTTCTTTCAAGAGGCGGAATAACATCTTCACTTCTTCTCTCAAAGGTGAAGATGTCGTCGAGCATGCTTTAGATAAACTCAGCTGATTTCCTTAACAAGGATTAACTTACTCACTTAATCCCTCCCCTTTACTCTGGTGATTAGTTATACATGACGAAGAAAATGGATGATGAATGTATGGAAAGGAACAGAGAAATGACGATGAATACGATAATGATATTAAAATCTAAGGATAAGCGTTTGTTAAGATACTGAATGAAAGTTTAGAGATGAACACGGTAGATGAATAGAAAATAAGAACAAATATGGAAATAGTGTCAATGTCTTGACACAGATCCCGATCGGAGATGATTGCTTGCTGGCGTGTGGTAGAAATGGAGTGGAAACTTCCCGCTCAGGCTTGCTTTCCAGGTAGAAGTGATCTTTCACACAGAGCTTCTTCTTCGGGAATGGAAATAATTGCTTGCTTCAGAGACTTACCACTCGGTCTTGTCTCGTTTGTCTCCTGGATTTTCTCTAAATTGTCTCTTCAAACCAGCCTCCTTTCTTTGAATTTGAGGTAGCTATTTATAGACATTGGCTTCTTCTGTATTAGTGGTCCTGCTCTGAAAATCTGATAATTCCTGCCATGGCTTGGTGGAAACGTCTGCTCTGCTCCACGATTGATTTGTCAGAATCGTACAACAGAAAAGCTATACAATGTCATAAGTCCTTGCGAATGCATCACTCTTTACATCTATTATCGATTGCCACATGCAGTGTAATTATTTTGATCTTTTATCGATTGCCGCATGCGGTGGAAACGCATTGATCCTTTGAGTCCATGATCGATCGTCGCATGCGCTGCAATTGTGTTGTTCTTTTTCGTTCTTGAATGATTGCCGCATGTTATGATAATGCGTTGTTCTTTTTGCCCTCGAGCGATTATCGCATGCAGTGACCTGTTTCTTGCAAAACAAAGACTTGGACAATCCATTTTGCCATCGCAATGGGGTTGGCGGTGTGCTTACGACAATTTACAATTTTCACGTTTCTAAGCCAATTTTTATACGGTCCATGCAACTTTTCCATCTTTTTACTGCATAATCTAAACAAAATGATATAAATATCTTGTATTTCTACAAGTTATCAATAATGCTACTCTAAGGTTAATCCATTTACGAGCTAGTAGGGGAAACTTGTGGACCTATAGATCATGGGCGCCAACGATCTGAGATTAATTGGCTAAACTTTTTACACCGAATTAACCCCCATTCATTAACTAATGGGTCACTTCACTAAAGCCCGTAGTTGCACTTCCCTCACTGTATATATATTATGTCCACTCGATATAACCATGATTAGTAAGTTAACCCTTTATAGATTGTTCGTAATAATGACTGGGTCAAATGTTTGTTTTACTCCCAAGATTACCTCTTGCTTCTTAAGTACCACCGATTCTCTAATGAACAATTGGTTTTTGATCCGATCAACAAATCGAGTCCCTCTTGAGCCAATGAGAGGGTGGGGCCCCTTGTTAAGGACCTGGAGTTAGCACTAAAAGGAACAACCTCTCTACTATCCCTAAAAATAGAAAGTGAATTCCATTTTACACCCTATGTCCCTAGCTATCTACACGTTCTTAACCATGAAATGGATGTATATTAAGCCGGTTTTATTGAGCCAACCCTCACTTGTAAGACCCACACCTTACTTTTCCCTTTTTAATGATGTTTACTATTACGTTAAGCAAAATGTTGGGTTAAGTATCTAAGTTAGCTTGGATTTGTACATTCCAAAGTAAAAGATGAGGTTGAAACTGGAGAAAGTGGTTAAGTAAGAAAGCTTAGCTCTCGTTCACATCATCCTGGCTTGGCAAGGAAAATTTTGGCTAAGTGTTGATCGTACTTAAAGATGCTTGAACATTGAGTAAGTGCCATGCGAGCATCGAGTATAAGTAAGTGAGGAAAGAGGCGAGTGTCGAGGGTGAGCAAGGAAGGCTCGTGTGTTGAGTAAGGGTGCGTGTCAAGCGAGTCTCCAGTTTTGAGTTCCCCATTGAGTAGCGAGTCCTCCCATCGAGTATTTGACAGAGAGTCCTGGAATTGTTTGTCAAGTAAGGACATCTTCCCATCAAGTTTCCCCAGTAAGTAACGAGTTGCTTGAAACATTCAGATTTAAACGCTTAGTTTCAGACTTCTTTTTTAGTTGTCTGGACAGATGGCTTAGTCTTAACCCTTGATCTCCATTAATGGGTGAGAAGACTTAAGGAGATTTTAGGTGAAGGGCTGGACATTACAATAAAAAGGAAGAGGACTTCAAAGGCTCATTTTGGACGTCCTACTTGACGAAGAAAACTAGATCTAGACCGAACTGCTTCGATTTTCGATCTGAAACTTTAAGGTATTCTTGTAGACACCTTTCTAAGTAAGTTTGTAGAAAGAATCTTGGCAAGAAAAGGTCTATGGTTCGAGTTATATATTCTGGGAAGTAACCCTAGAATCTTTACTAAAGCAGGAAGTTGTGGTTAGGGCTGTCGGGAGAGACTCGAGGGCTCATGTTAAACCACGAGAAGTTTCATGCTGAAACTTGGAGGTAACATTGGTAACGAAATTCTGAACATGTTTAGAGAAGGAACTTTCATGGAATGGGTTCTAGTTTTCAAGTTATTTACATTAGAAATTGAATCTGGAAAATATTGGACGTTTAGGCAATCCATTGCCAAGTATAAGCTTAGTTAAAAGAGTGGTCTCAAAAGAGAGGCCAAGTAGCAACTAAATTCTTATTCTTTTATGTGGTAGGAACTACATCCATTGGAGAGGCCAACAAAGTTTAGGAAGAACCAAGCCCAAGGATTTATGAGTGACTAAATGTTTTCAAATATGTCTACAAAAGGGGCATGTGATTCAAATGAATTTCATGCTAATGTTCATGTTTTCCAAGCAACTAAAGTTATATTTGTATTTTAAATGAGTTTTATTAATCCTAGCGTATGTTAAGAATGCATGAAAAGAAATGCAACTACATGTCATTAATTGTGAAGCATGCATGTGACTGATAATGATGCTAGAATTCCCCATGGAGGTTATGTTTCTAATGTACTAGGTACCGAAGGTATAGAAGATATCCAAGGAAGTACCTAAGGTGTTGACAGTACTTAGTATACTCCACGTGCACGTAAGTAGTTCTTTATGAGATATCGAAGTATGGGTCTCCTGGCCTTGAATGGACATTTGAAGCTTGAGCTATGAATGCTCGTTCTCAACTAGGAATTTCCAGCATGATTGATTATAACGCTATGATTAATGTATGATACTATGCAAGTTGCTTGAGGGTATTTTTCCAGCATGTTATTTATTTTATATTAAAGCATATGAAAGGTTTGAGAATAAATGTATTTCTATATGTCAATCACTGGGCAATCAGATCACATTTTTCAAATGTTTTCCCTTTTTCAGGTAGTGGTCAGTTCCCTCGCGGTTGAATCCCCTGCTGCTTGCCAGACCTTATAGAGAAGCTTAGGTTAAACTTGTTTTGATGAACACCCTTTTGGAAAGGAGTCGGGGACTTGTGAAACTTATTACGTTTTGGGACACATGTTATTTTGGTCATTTTATATTGGTTGGACATATGCTTGTTTGTATTGGATTTATGATTAAGACTTGCACTATTTAATTGCATGGATGCATGTGTACTAGAAATTTACCGAACTATCTCAGTATGCTCTTCCCATTATAGCAGAAGAGAAGAACTGATGTAGGAGATTCGAGAATGGTTTGAGAAAGGAGATTAGGACTCTAATGACTTCTACCACCAACTGACTAGATTTTAACCAGCTAGTTGAGACCGCTATCCAGGTGGAGCAGAGTTTGGCAGAGGATGAGCAAGCGCAGAAGGACCAAGCGGTGTCTGTGGGGCCTAGGAATAGGGGCTTTCAACCCCTAGCTTCAGGCCAGTCGGGTATGAGTAGGTCCAGGAGCATGGATTGGTAGAGTTCTAAGAGGAGGAGACCTTAATCCTTGGCTAGCACGACTAGTCAACCTAGTGGATCACGTTCAGGCGAGTCAGTCGCCAGTACAGACCGAAAACCCTTATGTCAGAGCTGTGGCAAGAAACATTTCGAGGCATGCTACAGTTGAAGTGAAGTTTTCTTTCAGTACGGGCAAATAGGTCATTTTAAGAGAGAGTGCCCCCAATTAGTTCGAGGGGTCTAATCAGTACAATAGGTGACCTCCCAGATAATGAACCAGTTGAGGAGTGCTGGAAATAGAGGAGAGGGAACAAGTGGTACAAAGCTGAAGGGCGTGGCAGAACAACCCCAGCAGTAGAGGCGTATGTACACATTACCCACCAAGAAGCCGTGAAAGCCCCAAATGTAGTGACTGGTAATGTGACCTTATGTAATCAGTCTACTTATGTTTTAATTGATCCTGGTGCCACACATTCCTTTGTGTCTAGCATGTTTACATTGCATTTAGATAGGTTGCCTAAAGGTATGTCAGAGAACTTGTTCATCTCTACTCCTATGGGAGATGTAGTAGTAGTAAGTGATTGGTATAAAAGTTTGACATGTTGATCGAAGGGCAGGATTTCTGTGTCGATCTAATTCACTTAGACTTTCTAGAGTTTGACGCAATTCTAGGAATGCACTTCCATGGTAAGTACCATGCTATTGTTGATTGCTATAAAAGGGAAGTGGCCTTCAGGAGACCTGGGAAGCAGGAAGTAGTTCTTGTGGGATGTAAGGGGCTAACTTCAGATAGCCTTATCTCAGCAGTAAAGGCCAGAAAATTGATGGGAAAAGGATGTGCAACCTATCTGGGTCATGTAGTGGTCTCGCCGGATGAAAAGTTGAAACCTAAAGACGTACCTGTAGTTAGGGAATTTATGGATGTTTTTCCCGAAGAGTTGTCAGGCTTGCCACCTGATAGGGAAGTAGAATTCACCATTCACTTAATTCCGAGCATGGCCCCTATATCGCAAGCTTCGTATAGGATGGCGTCGGAAAAATTGAAGGAACTGAAGGTGCAGTTATAGGAATTAGTTGATAAGGGTTACGTTAGACCCAGTGTGTCACCTTGGGGAGCCCCAGTTCTATTTGTAAAGAAGAAGGATGGGTCCTTTAGACTGTGTATTGATTATAGGCAGTTAAATAAGGTAACAATAAGGAACAAGTATTTGTTACCACGTATTGATGATCTTTTTTATTAGTTAAAGGGAGCTACTGTAATGACCCGACCCCCTAGGACTTAAGTTAGGCCGTTACTAAAATACATGCATGCAGGGAACTTAAAACAACACTCTTTTATGATGAAATAAATGCTAAATAGATAAGGGGAGTTCAAAAGTCCTTTATTAAATGTAAATATTAAAAAAATTAATAGGGTACCCATAAATCATAAAGGTTAATAAATAAGTATGAAAAACAATTCTTAATAATAAGTTTCAAACATCAAAACTGAAAATTTAGCAAAAACATGAAGGAAATCTAAGTCTTATGAGCAGAAGCATAAAAAAACTGGTCCCAGTGGCTCGATCACAGATTTCGTTTGTCATTCGNCACATTTTGGATCATTTGAAGTATGACCGGCTTGATCTCGAATCTTGCATTCTCCTCCACCGTAGGTCTTGCAATTCCGGGCGAGAAGTCATATAAATTGGGCGCCGCATAGTTCCTCATTGGGATATTGCGGTCGGCAGTAAGAAAAACTGGATCTTGCACTAGCCAGTTTACCCCTTGATTCCCCTCGGACCTATCCTTGTTGTTAGCCATGTTCCTTCTTCGCCTTATACGGTTCTCGCGTACTTGTGCACAAAAAATACACTCGATCTTTGGGTCGGCTTCGAATTCTGGTTCAGTCTCAGTACTCATACACCGTCAGCCTGTTCTCCATGTTAAACAGACAGTACAATAGAGATCTGTCCTGCAAAATACCACAAACATAATCAACAATAAACGTTGCCAATTGTAACGTGATTTATATGTATGATATTCAATGCTCATGATGATGCGATACTACTACTATTTATGTGTTAATAAGAGATGCTCAAGTAGTATGCCCTGCGTTGTCACAAGTTTCCTTACGATGGAACCAAGTGTAATTCCACCGCAAGTTTCTTGGTGTGATCCGAGGTCGAACATGGGGAAGTGGTGCCGGTTATTGCGGTATGTTCATGGTATATGCGACTGGGTTTTTTAATTCTTTATAGAAGTGTGTACAGTATGTAAATTACAGTAAAATAAAGGAAAGCATTAAGATGCGATAAAACATGAAAATACAATAAACCTAAACTCGATGTTATAAGATATAGGGTTTATGTGTAACATACTAGGATTAAGGCTAGCTGTGAAGGTTGTGCAAAGACGTGGAATGCGACGACAAGTCTTGTGAACAGATTAGAAAGAGAAAGATAAGTATTACAAACAAGGCAAGTTCTTAATCGAATTGAAGGTACAAATACTGTTCCGCTCTTCTCTTGGCGTACACCTTTCAGTGATCTGCCATGTTTCCCACATGTCTGTGGTGAAACAGAGTCTAACGTAATGAATGCAAGGTTGCTTCCATGTCTGGAAGTACTACTTGCAAGTTAATGCACTCTTCTGACCTTCTTTCGATAGATCAGAATGACATCTTCACTTATGCTCTCACAGGTGAAGATGCCGTCTAGCATGCTTTAGCTAAAAGTATTTGATAACTTTAATACATATTAAGTTCTTGGTGATTCATATTGCTCATCAAGAGATTAAGAAAACATCATGGAGAAAGTGACTAATGGGTGAATGGAAATAGACAGAGAATGGTAAATGAAATCTATCGAAATATTTAATATTTCTACTAAGTGTTTGATACATGATGTATGAATGTAGAGATAAAGAAAACATGGAATACAGTGAAAGAGAGATAGAACAGATACAATCAAGTGCCAATGTCTTGGCATAGATTCAATGGATATCTGCTTGCCGGATATGATGGTTTTAATGGCAGGAAGAGCTTCCCTCGCAGGCTTACTCCATCGGTAGCAGAGGTCTCTGCATAAAGCTTTGATCGGGTATACAGCTAGTCGGATATGAGATTTACCTCTCAGCTTTATCTCTTTCTCTTCCCGGATTTCTTCTTTTCAGCACTCAACTCAGCCTTTTTCTCTCTAAAATCTTACAGCACTTAGCCCAGTATCAAATAGCATAATTTTCTCTAAATTCGCTGGGTATTTATAGGAGCAGATCCTTTGACTCCGGCCATGTGGTCCCCACTTGATGGTTATGGTAATTCTGCAGATGGAGGGATATTATTCCTTCTGTTATGCAATCAGACCATCAATTCTCCACAACCGTTAACTGTACACATGTCCCAATCCTCTGCTTTCGTGTTGTTCGTTTGCATCTTTTGATCATAGGTTCGCATACGGTATTTTTTTTATTACCGCATGCGGTCGTAGCATAGCTTTGGACCGACTATCGCATTGCACTGTTACTTCGGTAATTGTCTCTCAAGGTTGATCGACGGGCGCAATGTGATAGAGATGCGTTGATTAGTTTCTCATGAGCCTTAAGCGCAAGCGGTGACCTGGTCTTCTGAAAAACAGAGTAAAGTTTGGCTTGTCCTCCATCTTTTTGGCATTAGTGGATGTAATTGCAAACATTTATAATTATTGTCTTACTCAGTTAATTTTCATACAATTGGAACATAATTACTAACTTTTGGCTGCAATATCTAGATAAGATGGCATAAATAACTTGTATTTCTACAAGTTATCTCATCCCTAAATTTAGATATATGCTTGTCCTCAAGCATATCTTCTACTAAGGCAATCATGCTCCATTCCTATCCTATATATCTACGACGATTGGTTGCTCCAATGTTACACTTAGGCACATTCCTTGACATCGCGCTTTCCTTCTATCCTTGCTAATTCTTAGCAAGCCCTACTTTATTCTTCTATGTAACAAAATCCTGCTCAAAGACACTTTTCTAGTTTTCAAAGTAGGATGATTATCCCTTCTTTATCAAAACAACTTGATGTAATTATATGCTGTGAGCAAAACTTTGCGTCATTTATTCACTTAGAGACAGTTGGTCATGGTTACACTCTTCATTTTGGCTTGTCCCCACGGGTGTCATGCGAACATCCAACTACGGTAGTGTGCTAGTTCTAACTTTAACTCTTGATAATCAAAGGAGTTGTCCCTTGCCTTCTTTTTCCCTTTTTGGCTTATACTACGTTGTTCTTGGAAACGCACTTTTGTTTTCGCTTGCTCGTACGGTGTCATACGAACATCCAACTACGAGTAGGCTTCTTTCACAACTAAACTCTTATCAGGTTGGGAACAGTTTTGAAATTTTTCCTTGCGCTGACATTGGAGTTTTGCATAAAAATTTTGTTTTCGTTTTATTTTTTTTTCAAATGAAAGTAGACGCATTTTTTGAAATACTGCATACTTCTTAGTCCATCTGCTTAGACCTCCCCACCCCAAATTAAAGATGAGCAAGGTCCTCATTGCATTGTTGGATAGACTAGACAAACACTTTAGAAGAAAATTTCAAAAAGAAGGTTTGAGTAGGACTTTGAAAGATAAAAGTAAAAGTACTGCTAAACTAAGAAATTAATAAGGTTAGTCAGAATTTACTAAGTATGGGAAATGTTTCTAAGTGTATATATAATAACATCATAGCACGAATGAAGATTTCATAAAAATAACAAGAGTACAAATATGCAAAGATTAACAAGGAAATAAAGAAAGAGGCATAGGCTAAGGTAGAAGGAATTATGTACTTTGGTTGTATTGACTAATTAACAAAGTATGCCAAATATAGTAACAAATGATCGCAATTACAAATTTTCTCATGCCTGTTACAAGAGTCAAAGGAATTGTGAAGTTACAAATTTTAAATCAGAAGGGATAGCATGATTTCATTAATTCATGTCATGCTGCCAATTAAACGCAGATACATTTCTTTTTTCTTTTTTTTTTTTTTTTTTGCGCAGACGGGCACACGCATCCATCCCCGCAGCACATCCCTTAACTAAATACATTTCTGGAGGATACCTCAACATAGTGTATTACAATTAAGACTGAGCAAAGGATGCATGTGTGCGAAACACACCCCTCACCGCAATGTATTTAGGTGTATTAGATGCATACCTCCTCTTCTTTCTACTTACTACACCCATCCTCTTGTTAGATACCAGTTTATTTTCCTCTCTTCCTAACGCAAGTTAAAAAGGTCTTGTGGTGATTTATCGAACCTTCACAAAGTCATGCATCCATGCTACTACATTTAACGTATGTAAATATATGAAACTTCTAGAACATTAAGGCCTAATCCTATTAAACATTGATCATAAAATGAAACAAATGGTAAAAGAAAGCTATAAAGAAAGCAAATAAACATAGATGGGAAAGCCGACTAAAAGAAGTTCTTAGGGTTACTGTGATCGCTTTCCCTACAAGCATATTAAACCTGCTTGCCCAAATCAATGGTGTCCATGCGCCGATCGAAGTCACCCTCATAGTAGGGTTTGATCCGCTGACCATTGACTTTGAATGCGCTGCTCCCATCCAAAGTTGTTAATTCCATTATGCCATGAGGAAAGATGGTCTTGATCTGGAATGGCCCGAACCATCGAGATTTTAGCTTCCCAGGGAACAGTCATAGATGTGCGTTGAATAGTAGTACCTGCTGGCCTTCGGTGAATGTTCAGTCATTTATGCGTTCGTCATGTCATTTCTTGGTTTTCTCCTTATATATCTTGGCATTCTCATAGGCATCCCTTCGCTATTCGATCAACTGATTCAATTGTAACTTCCGAACTTTCCCCACACTAGCTAAATCGAGCTTCAGCTTCTTACATGCCCACATTGCCTCGTGTTCTAGTTCAAATGGCAGATGACAAGCTTTTCCAAAGACCAAGGCGTATGGAGACATGCCAATTGGTGTTTTGTAGGCAGTCTGGTAAGCCCATAGTGCTTCGTCAAGCTTGGTTGACCAATCCCTCCTAGTATTATTAACTACCTTCTCCAAGATAGTTTTGATCTCTCTGTTAGAAATCTCTACCTGCCCATTAGTCTGTGGGTGGTAAGCAGTTGCACTCGATGGCTGACGTTGAATTTAGTCAACAGGTTAGTAATTATGCGGTTGATGAAATGAGAGCCCTCATCGCTGATTAAGGCACGTGGCGTTCCATAGCACGCAAAAATGTTCTTTTTCAAAAACTTCGNCTCTTACCTGAAACAACAACATGAAAAAGAATGAGTATAAAATACTCAGTAAGTAACCCCACTACTGGGGTCAGGCTAGGCATCTATGTCCTCTAGATACCCACCTCTGGTGAAACATATAAACTGCTCTAGTACTCATGAGACACATATGCACATGAAACAAGAAGAAGACTGAGTCCTATCCTACTGTAGTTAAGTATGCTCACTACCTCTGGTGAATCGCGAAGGAGACACAAACTGGTGAATCCCGAAGGAAACACAAAATCTAATGGGCATCTAACTAATCAGTAAGGACATTTGCACAGTCTCAACATCATAATCATCACTGTACGAATCTATGGCATACATGCAAACCTCAACATCATGGCTCTACAACATACATATATACCTCAACATCATGGTTCTACAACATACATGTATACCTCAACATCATCAGATCAAATACAACCATATGGAAGCACATACCATCTCATACTAGCATTCAAGTGTCTATGTGCATAAATAAATAATTCAGATCTTGTACCAGAACATACTTTGATCATATTATACTATTAGTCTATCATGCTAACATTCTGTCATATCGTACATTTATCATGCTAGCATACATCTAATGTCTGGCCCATGGGAAGTTCCAATAGTAAGATTACTTACCTTGATATTAGGTCGAACCAAAATGCAATTGAATCTTTGTGAAATTCTTGAATCCTTAATCAAGCCTAAACATAAAGCAATCTTTAAAATTAATAGTTAAGGTCAAATTCCAAACACCCAAATATTACAAAATATTTCCAGATAACCTTTCCTAAGGTGTGGTCCAATTCGAATTCACCTTCCAAACCTCCAATTTTAAGCCCAAATAATTAGCAAACCAAACTCTTCTTCATCTTGAATGAAATTCTTGAATCAATCCCCTAATCATAATTTGAAATTAGGCTTACATGATTAAAGCTTGAATCAAATACTTACTTCATTACTAATATCTCAAATAAATTAGCCATATGTAGCTTCGTCAAAAAAATTACTTCCAAATGACTTTACCAAAATTTCTGAAAAACCAAAATTAATCCACAATAGGGTAATCAAAGCATAAAACTTACCAAAAATCGCTAAAACAAACTCCAACTTCACTGAACAACACCTCAATACCTTCACAAACTTGAATCCAAAGTTGAAACACAATGGGTATCAACCAATTGATGTCAAAAGTAAATGAGTATTCAAGAATCAACCGAAAACAAACCCAAACGGTAGAAATCTTACCCAAATCGATAGATTCAGTGATGACAAAAGCGAACAATGCTTGAGTAGTGGTGGACGGAGGTAGTGAAGAAGAAACTGACGCAGTGGCTTTGGGCGGCGTCGGACGGGCTCACGAATGTGAGGAAGAAAAGGGGGTGGGCTTTGAGTTTTTATAAAAAAAACAATAATAATAATAATAATAATAATAATAAAACAAAAAAGGAATTAAATATAATTCCTTTCTGTTTTATACTATTAAATTCCTTTCCATTTCAAAAGAAAATTAATTTCTNGACAGAGTTCTAAAATGCTCTTGGCTTTGTGCTCAGGGAAACATCGACGTATTATATGATCAGGTCCTTGTCGATATAGGAATGGATCGTCCCAGAAATAAAATTTTGCGTCATGTCTTAGCTTCTTCTTCTGCTGGTAGGTATAATCATCCGAGAGATGACCACAAACTATAAAGTTTACTATGTTCGCATACTAGGGAACATTAATGCCTACTACCATCAACAGCTCATCGGGGAATCTTTCCTCAATATCTTTTTCTGTCCCTTGAACCTCGTAATTTTCCTTGACAAATGATCGACGACTTGGTTCTTGGTGCCCTTCCTATCTTTAATTTCTAGGTCAAACTCTTGCAGGAGCAACACCCACCGTATCAATCTTGGTTTTGCATCCTTCTTTGTCATTAGATACTTAATCCCAGAGTGATCTATATACATCACCACATTTGTTCCGATCAGGTACTGTCGAAACTTCTCCAGTGCAAATACAACAATAAGAATTTCTTTCTCTGTGGTCGTATAGTTCTCCTGTGCGTCGTTCAGTGCTTTACTTGCATAATAAATGAGATGCAAAACCTTTTCCTGGCGTTGACTCAAAACTGTGCCCACAGCATATCCGCTAGCGTCACACATTAATGCAAAGGGTTGCATCCAATCTGGCACAACCAAAATCGGAGCGGAGATAAGTGCATCTTTTAATTTGTTAAATGTTTTATTGCAGGCATCATCAAAATTTTACTTGCGGTCAACTTCAAGAAGTGCACTAAGAAGTCTTGCGATCTGAGAGAAATTACGAATAAATGTTCTATAAAATACTGCGAGACCTAGAAAGTTCCTTAGTGTCTTTACATTCACTGGTGGGGGTAATTTGGAAATTGCGTCGATTTTTGCTTGATCAACTTCTAATCCTACCTTGGAGATTTTGCGACCCAGAACTATTCCTTCCTCCACCATAAAGTGGCATTTTTCCCCAATTCAGGTACAAGATTTGTTTCTACGCATCTTTTCAAGACTTTTTCAAGGTTGGTCAAACAGGAGTCATAGTTACTGCCAAAAACTGAGAAATCATCCATGAAAACTTCGACTGACTCCTCCAAGTAATCCGAAAATATTGCCATCATGCATCGTTGAAAAGTGCCTGGTGCATTACAGAGTCTAAATGGCATGCATTGGAATGCGAACGTACCAAGTGGGCACGTGAAGGTTGTCTTGTCCTGATCCTCCAGTGCAATTACTATTTGGTTATACCCTGAATAACCATCAAGAAAGTAGAAAAATTCGTTCCCCGCAAGTCTGTCCAACATTTGGTCAATGAATGGGAGTGGAAAGTGGTCCTTTTTAGTGGCTAAATTTAGCTTGCGATAGTGCATGCAGATTCTCCACCCCGTAGCTATCCTTATGGGAACCAATTCATTCTTGTCACTGGTGATGACTGTCATCCCCCCTTTCTTTGGAACACACTGCACTGGGCTTACCCAGCTACTATCGGATATTGGGTAGATGACACTAGCGTCCAGCCACTTCACTATTTCTTTCTTTACAACCTCCTTCATGGCAGGGTTTAAGCGATGTTGCCTTTCAACTGATCCATTCTTTCCTTCCTCCAGACGAATCTTGTGCATGCAATATGAAGGACTGATTCCTTGAATATCTGCCAAGGTCCATCCTAAGACTTTTGCATTGTTTCTTAGGATCTATATGAGAGCATCTTCTTTCTCCTTACTTAGTGATGCAGAGATGATAACTGGTAACGTATCATTACTTCCTAAGTAAGCATACTTTAAGTGCACTGGCAACAACTTTAACTCTAACACAGGAGGCTCTTCTAAGGATGGCTTAATACGTTGCGAGGTCCGTTCAGATAACTTGAGTGATTCGAAATTAGATTCAACATGAATTACGGCACAATCTTCCTCCACTAATGCGCTGTCTTCAAAATCTTCCTCCTCCATTTCTTTTAGGGTTTCGTGCAGCTGTTCTCCCTGCAGTTCCTCGATGTATTGACAGTTTTCTAAATCTCCTGGATATTTCAACGCATTGAGTACGTTGAACTTTACCTCTTGATCATCAACCCGGATGGTTAATTCTCCCTTCTGTACATCGATCAATGATCGCCCTGTGGCGAGAAATGGGCATCCCAGAATGATAGGGATTTCTCTATCTGCCTCATAATCTAATATAATGAAATCTACGAGGAAGATAAACTCATCTACCTGTAGGAGAACATCTTCTATCTTGCCCTCTGGAAGCTTTATTGATCTATCGGCTAACTGTAATGTAATCATGGTTGGTCTAGCTTCACCGATGTCTAGCTTCTTAAAGATTGACAAGGGCATCAAATTTATGCTCGCCCCCAAATCACACAATGCGTTCCCGACCATCTTCCCTCCTATGGTGCAGGGTAATGTAAAAGTCCCAGGATCCTTCATTTTAGCAGGGAGATTATTTTGAAACAAAGCGCTANTTACACTTGAAGTCCAAAATTCCAAAAATGCCCTCCAACTAATAACAATTACTGAAATTCCAAATAATAAAGTTACTGAAATTACATTATTACTAAAAAATGTGCAGGGTGTTATATTCTTCCCTCCTCAAAGAACTTTTGTCCTCGAAAGTTCATTCTTGAAAAAGAAACTCTAGGGGTGTTACAGCTACAGTATTTTGGAAGGTAGATATGAGATCAGGGTACCATCAGTTGAGGGTGAAGGAGACGGATGTCGCTAAGACTGCATTTAGGACTCAGTATGGCCACTTTGAGTTCCTGGTGATGCCTTTTGGCTTAACGAATGCCCCAACTGTGTTCATAGATTTGATTAACAGGATTTTTCACCCTTATCTCGACTAGTTCGTCATAGTCTTCATTGATGACATCTTGGTATACTTAGGTAACAAGGAGGAGCATGATGACCATCGGAGAATAGTATTGCAAACATTGTGAGAGAAGCAGTTATACACCAAGTTTAGCAAATGTGACTTCTGGCTAGATCAGGTAGCATTTTTAGGACATGTATTTTCTACGGCAAGGGTTAGTGTGGACCCCCGAAAGATGAAAGTCATAGCAAATTGGGAAAGACCAACCAATGTGTTCGGGGTACATAGCTTCTTAGGCCTGGTAGGTTACTATAGGGGCTTCGTGGAAGGTTTCTCGAAGATAGCCCTCCCACTGACAAGTCTGACCAAGAAGGACATAAAATTTGATTGGACTTCGGATTGTGAATGGAGTTTCCATGAGTTGAAGCAAAGGCTAGTTACAGCACCCATACTTACATTGCCCACTCATGGTGAGGAGTTTGTGATTTACTGTGTTGCGTCCCGACAGGGACTAGGATGTGTGTTGATGTAGAAGGGAAAGGTGGTAGCCTATGCTTCTCGATAGCTAAAGAAGCATGAGGGTAACTATCCCACACATGACTTGGAATCAGGGCCAATTGTGTTGGCCCTAAAGCTTTGGAGACATTATCAGTTCTAGACATTATCTATTTGGAGGCAAAGCTAATTCAATTAATTGATTTCCATCGTCTAACCAATTAATTGAACGTGTTTATCTAAGTTAGAAAGTAAATGCTTGCTAATTGGAATCCAAAATTAACACAACAAACTAATTTAATTCTTGCTTTGAGCTAGCGTTGAACTTAAGCTTCTTGGGAGCGTTGCAACGCTTGCCAGGGCAACAGTCTTCACTCCTTCATCATTTGATCAATTTAGCTCGTAACTTTGTCATTTTAGCCTGTTTTGTTTTGAACAGTTAATCTGACTACTTGTACACTTGATTCCTTATAAATGATCAATTTAACCAAATTAAGCAGCTAAAAAATCCAGAGTTAACCGAAAGAAGATAGTACATTCCCAGTGTTATCATTAAGCTAAGGAAAATAGCATTTTTATGGTGCTATCACAATGTTCGTTGGTTGCAAAGCTAGAGGTCCTTCTAAGATCCTTAGAAACACTGACAAAGAAAGCTGACTTAGATCAAACTGAGAATCTATGTGTTAGGATACTTATTCTTGAAAGTCTTTATTAACGTAACAAGTTGGTTCAATCTTCCGGAATAGCAATTAGACGATGAACAAATTCTTTATTAAACGATAAGAGTAAAATAGTGACTAGATGATCACTTATCAAATTCCCCACAATCATTTACAGTCTCTACACGATCGCTGAGTAACACTAGATGATCGCCCACAAACACCTTGCGATCGCTTACAAGATACTTCACGATCGCTTGTTAACTACTCCACGATCGCTTACCAAATTCTATATGATCACCTACCAAATGCTACACGATCGCTAAGCTCTCCTACACGATCGCTTAGTAGAAGTAGACGATGGGCGACACACTACGATGACTTCTCCACGACAGAGACGTCTAATCTCCCATTCTCGAGAGCTCCCCTTCCTCACTCTTGATACTTCAAACTTCAATGCCCTCCCTTCCGGTTTCTTCCTTCTTTTTAAACCTCAACTTCTCCCAACAGCATTGACAATAATCCTTAACCGATTCAACCACCGACTTCCCCTTTTCTCATTTATTCTTTCTTTTTTGATATTGAAACATAATTGGAGACCTATCACTATGATGGTCACTCCTAGATCCTTAGATAACTCATTCCAAAATTGGCTTGATCAAGACTAATACAATGAATTGATTTAATTCATAAAATCTAAAGCACGATTTGAAAGAAAAGACAACACCAAGGGGTTGAATAAGCCTAAGCTTTTTTATATTAATAATCTGAATTTTCAATAGAATTACAAGAAATTTTAAAGGCCAAATAATCATGGATATGACCAAAAACTCAAAAGTCATTCAAACACAAGTAATTGCAAATTGTAGAAAATAATACCAAAAAACTTAAAACTTAATTGCATACTATAGTTAAAATGAAAAAAAAAAATGTAGAAAGTCTACAAATTGTCTTAAATAAAATCTTCTAGAAGGAGGCAAGCTTAATTCTCACGTTTGACAAGATTTGACATCACATTTTCCTATGCAGTGCACACTTACAACATTTTCTTCACATAATTTGCACACTTCTTTTGGCCTCCATGCCATTTTCCAAACCACATGACTTTTCTCATGCCATCTTCATATCATTCTCTTTTTGACTCATTGAAATAACATTATGTAAAAATTTGAACTCAAATTTTTTTGTCGCTTCTTGGAATTTTCTAGCTTTTGAAGATGTAGCGTGAAAGCCTCTTGAATCTTCTTTGCCGTGATTCTTGTAATTACACCTAGGTTCATGCAATTGTTCAATGGTTGAATTCACATCATTCTCCCTTTCTTTAAAAGGATTTGTATTCAAATCAACGTCTTTATTCATTCCCTACATTAAAAGAAGTCAAATCAGCCACATTACAAGTAGAATTTACACTGTAGTCACTTTGAAGAACTAATTTGTAGGCATTGTCATTGATTCGTTCTATCACTTGAAATGGACCATCTCCTCTTCGTTGAAGTTTCGACTTCCTTTGATCTAGAAAACTTTCCTTTCATAAATGGACCTAAACCCAATCATTGGGTTCAAAAATCAATCTCTCTTTTTACTCTTACAAATGACGAACTTGTGGTTTTTCTTTTCAATACTTTCTTTGAATTTTTTGTGAAAATTATTGATGTCATCTTGTAAACCCAGAACCCTAATCTCCCTACTTGTGTATGTTTACTACTGAGACCAATATGGTGAGTAGGTTAATGTGAGAACTAATGTTTAATTGTAGGGAAGAGGGTGATGTGTTAGAAGAAATGTTTAAGTTTGGAAGCTTGACTCTTGGGTTAAGCTAGAAATTGGCTAAGTATTGTTAGTGTGCAGCCCATGCATTGGCTTTGTGTTAGGCATTGGAGTTAAGCCATGGGCATTGTCCTTACCTATTTGTTGAGGTAAGTTGGGTTCTTAAGGAAGCCAAGAGTTGCCGAGTGAGGAGAAGCTATGCGTTGGTTGTGTACACCAAGAGGAGTCATGTTGAGAGCAAGCAACCCTATGCGTGGATAAGGCATCCGACAACCAAGTCTTGTGAGGATAGTATGCATGCGGCAGGATCAGTTGTGCATGAGCATGGGCACTGGGTGTTGGTTTGTGCACGCGGACGATCGCATAGTTGCTTGCTAGGCAACACAATAGCGCTAGATGATGAGCGTAAGCACCAGACGATGAGCGAGAGCATGAGCGCTAGACGATGAGCGAGAGCATAGGCGCTAGACGATGAGCGAGAGCGTGAGTGCTAGACAATGAGCGGGAATGAG
>NC_052350.1:30268607-30278008 GCF_009727055.1 Benincasa hispida
TAAACCTATCAACTACCACAAAAATGCTATCATGATGTCTCCTAGTCTTTGGTAGTCCTAAAACAAAATCCATGCTAATGTCAACCCAAGGTTCACTAGAAACAAAGGTGTATAAAGACCATGTGGTTGTGTCTTAGACTTAGCCTCCTTACATTTGAAACATTGTTTGCACACTTTTATTCACATCCTTTCTCATTTTTAACCAATAAAAATGTTCAGCCAACATGTTATATGTTTTAAATTCCCCAAAATGCCCCATTAGTCCTCCCCTATGAGCTTCCTTCACAAGCAACTCTCTTATGGAACACTTAGGAATACAAACTTTTCCTTTCCTAAAAAGAATTTCATCAAACACAATATAATCATGCACGTTTTTCCCTTCTAAACATTGAATATACACATCATGAAATTCAGATGCCTCTACTTTGTACAAATCAATCATGTGTTTAAAACCAAGAATTTTTGCACTAAGGGAAGAAAACAATACATACCTTCATGATAATGCATCAGCCACCACATTATCCTTACTTTTCTTGTAATGAATGACGTATGGAAATGTCTCAATGAACTCTACCCATTTAGCATGCCTCTTGTTCAACTTTGTTTGGCTTTTGAGGTGCTTCAAGCTTTCATGATCCGTGTGGATGACAAACTCTTTTGGCCACAAGTAATGTTGCCAAACTTGCAAAGCCCTTACAAGTGCATGTAATTCCTTATCATATGTGGGGTAGCTAAGTTGTGCTCCATTTAGCTTCTCACTAATGAATATGATTGGCCTCTTTTCTTGCATCAAAACAGCTCTAATCCTTATCCCACTTGCATCACATTCAATTTCAAAAGATTGGTCAAAGTTAAGTAAAGCAAGACAATGTGCATTAGTCAATTTATCTTTTAATTCATTGAATGCATTTTCTTGCTTTTCTTTCCATTCAAATTTTACATTCTTTTTAATAAGTTCATTCAATGGTGAGGCTATGCTACAGAAATCCTTAATAAACCTTCTATCAAAACTAGCCAAACCATGAAAAGATCTCACCTCGGTTGCATTGGTGGGTGTTGGCCACTCTCGAATAGCCTTGACCTTTTCTTCATCAACTTTCACTCCATCCTTCCCAACAACGAATTCTAAGAATTTGACTTGGTCTAGACAAAAGCTACACTTTTCTAAATTGGCATAAAGTTTTTCTTCTCTAAGTTTAAGCATAATTGTCTTGGCATGCAACATATGTTCATTCAAATTTTTAGAGTAAACAAGAATATCATCAAAGTATACCACAACAAATTTTCCAGCCGTTATGAACTCCTGTTTATTCAGGATTGCCCTTAGATTTGCATAGTTGAGGGTTTGCTCAACACCCTCGGCTCAATAAGACTCTCATTTCAGGGGTAAGATGGAGTTCACGCCTACCCGATTTAGGGAAAGGAGAAAGGTTGTTCTCTCAAGTACTGAATCCAGGTCTTGAACAAGGGGCATCACCCTCTCACTGGGCTGAGAGAGTTTGGTTTAGTGATTGGATCACAAACCAGTTGTTCATTAAAGGATCAGTAGGGACTTGAGGAATAAGATGTAATCTCGGGGGTAAAACAGATATTTGACCCAGCCGTTATTATGAACAACCTGTGAAGGGTCGACTTGCTTGTTATGGTTAAATCATGTGGACATAATATATCTACAGTGAGGGGAGTGCAACTATGGGCTTTAGTGGAGTGATCCATTAGTTAACGATGGAGATTAATTTGGTCTAATGAGTTTAGCCAATTAATCTCGGATTTTTGGAGCCCATGATCTGTAGGTCCACAAGGTCCCCCTACTAGCTCATAACGGACTAGCTCTAGAATAGCGTGATAAGTTAATTTGAAACATTCAAATTAGAATTAAGGAAATTAGTAATTATATGAGATATAGTTATATGTTTAATTTTAGAATTAAACAGAATAGAAGAATTTATATATGCAAATATGATTTAAATATATAAAGATGAATATGTGTTAAAATTAATTTAATATTTGATATTAAATTAATTAAGTTTTATTTNATGAGCGAGAGCATGAGCGCTAGACGATGAGCGAGAGCATAGGCGCTAGACGATGAGCGAGAGCGTGAGTGCTAGACAATGAGCGGGAATGAGAGAGCTAGAAGATGAGCTACGCAATGGGAGCAAAGCTAGACGATTGAGGCCTTGCGTGCATGCGGGCCAGTATAGGCATTAAGCGCAAGGTGTTGGCTACTCGGTATGCATTAGAGTTATGCGCTAGAGTAAGGATGGGTATGCGTTGATCAAGCTTTGCATGCGATGAGTAGAGCTTGCATTGGTCATGCTTTGCAAAGCTGAAAGGGCTGGAGTTTCGATGATGATTGAAGTCGAAAGGGGGCCAAGCATAAAGCACATATGTTGGAATAGGTTTGCATGAGAACTATGGTGTGCATTAAACCTAGTTGAAGGCATGCGTTGATAGTAAGTGAAGTAATTAATCTTAAACCACCGATTAGGGGCACCATCTGTCCTAATCTCCATAACTAAGCCCACTTGAGGTGGAGGTGTCATGCTAAGCATTTATGATAAACGGTGGGAGGCAGTATAAAAGGGAGAATGAAATTCAAAAGGTCAGTTTAAACAATTCCTCTGTGCAAATTAAGAGTTCTTGGTGTCGTTGGAAAGCTCTGTGAGTCTAGTTCAGAGGTACTACTGTCGAAAGAACATCTCATTAGAATAAGGCCAGAGAAAGAAGAAAATGACAAGAGGTTTAGTTCATGGGTGATTCTAGGCCATTGATGAAGATTTGAGGCTCCAGGACGAACCATAAAGAGTTTTAAGCTGAAATTTTAAGGTAAGCTTCATAAGACAATTCTAAAAAATTTTGTAGAAGGAAATGTCTTGAGATGTGTTGGTTTTTATGTCCTAAAAACTCGCAGTTTGTAAAATAATAAACATTTTCTATTATCAATATACTTGTTATTGATCTCATAAATTGTATGAAAGTCTAAATTCAATAAACTAAGACCCATGACTATTGTATGAGTAATTGAACTTTATGTAGAGACATAAGAGTGAATCAGATTCGAGTAAATAGTCAAAATTATCTATGGTACATGAATGAGGTTGGGTACCTTATTCTAGTAACACCATTGGATGTGGCCTACTCTATAGTTGTTACAAAGAGTTGTAAAGTGCTACATACGATGTGATCCTAATTCGTACATGTTATGACATTAGGAGTGGGGGCATTCTATGCAATGAGTTTGCATAAGATTAGGACCAAGAAATAAGTCACTCTTACTTTATAACGTTGTTTGCTGTTTAAGACTGACTATTTCATCTAGATGACCTAGGTAACTTGATCTTAGTCCTGAGCTAACTATGAACTCCTGTTTATTAGGGATTGCCTTTAGATTTGTATAGTTGAGGGTTGGCTCAACAGCATCGGCTCAATAAGACTCCCATTTCAGGGGTAAGACCGAATAGATAGCTGGGGACGTAGGGTGCAAGACGGAGTTCACGCCTACCCGATTTAAGGATAGGAGAAAGGTTATTCTCTCAAGTACTGAATCCAGGACTTGAACAAGGGGCCCCACCCTCTAACTGGATTGAGAGAGTTTGGTTTAGTGATTGGATCACAAACCAGTTGTTCATTAGAGGATCGGTAGGGACTTGAGGAATAAGATGTAATCTCGAGGATAAAACAGATATTTGACCCAGCCTTATTATGAACAACCTGTGAAGGGTCGACTTGCTTATTATGGTTAAATCATGTGGACATAATATATCTACAGTGAGGGGAGTGCAACTATGGGCTTTAGTGGAGTGACCCATTAGTTAACGAATGAAGATTAATTTGGTCTAATGAGTTTAGCCAATTAATCTCGGATTGTTGGAGCCCATGATTTATAGGTCCACGAGGTCCCCCTACTAGTTCGTAACGGACTAGCTCTAGAATAGCGTGATAAGTTAATTTGAAACATTAAAATTAGAATTAAGGAAATTAGTAATTATATGAAATATAGTTATATGTTTAATTTTAGAATTAAACAGAATAGGAGAATTTATATATGCAAATATGATTTAAATATATAAAGATGAATATGTGTTAAAATTAATTTAATATTTGATATTAAATTAATTAAGTTTTATTTAATAATTAAGTTATGAAATTAATTAAATTTTCATTTTTAAAATCAAAATAGATTTTATAAAATCAAATTTTGATTTTTAGATAAAATTGAAAAATTGGAAATCAAAATACACAAAATGGAAAATGAAGTTTTTCCATTATTCATTTTTTGAAGTAGCTCACACAAGAAGAAATATCTTTGCCTTTTCTTCTCTAAGCATGAGCTACAACTCATGCAACTCTTTTCTTTGCATGTTGATATGCAATATAATGAAGAGATTGGAGTGAAAATCGGACATGCAATCTATAGAGAATTTTAGAGAAAATTCGGGTTGAAGAAAGGGTTATTAAACAAGGTTGCTGCATTGAACATTTCTCCTTCTACCCTTGATTCAAGCTTGCTTTGAGTCCCATAACTAAATCTAGAGCACCAAGAGAATAGTGAGGAAGATCTTGAGGTGGTCTACAATAAGATTTGAAGAAGATGGCAGCTGGTGAAGGAGCTTTGAAGAAGTTCTACAAGAGGTATGTCTTGAAACCCGCTTGTTTCTGTAAAAGCATACTTTATATTTTTCCAAAATTAGTGAATTTGAGTATTTAGATTATCCTTGTGCTTCCACTGTTGCTAATACAATCCTACAAGATGAGCTTTAGAATTTGAGTTATTAATGAAGAAAGTTGAATATGGAATTCTATGAACAAGCAGGCAGCTGCTTGGGTTGAGTAAGTTGGCAGCTAACAGTAGCCGCTCGAGTAGACTAAGGGTGGAGCAATCCTATGCGTTTAACCTGCTATTAGAGCTGAGGAGGCTTGCGTTGAGACTAGGTCGCATAGATGCCTATGTGAATGATCATGTGTGGCTGAAGGAACACTTAGATCACGTGTTGGTTGCATAGTGGGAATGTGTTGGTGAGGTGTGTTGCCCGCATAGCAAGAACCTAAATCTCAAGGAAATTTCTAAGTATTTGACCTATAGCTAGTTATACGTTTGAGTGAAGGTCTTCTAGGGGAAGGCTAAATGCAAGCTTAATTAAGAGTTAGTCTCAAAAGGGAGACCATTGCTAGTAACTAAATGTATGTTGTTGTGTCCACAGGATTGACACCATTGCTAGAAGCATATCAACCTTTAAGGGGTAGCCCTAAAGTAGTGAGTGACTAAGTATTTATATGTTTTTAATGATGGAACACGAGACATATGTAGTGGAAAAATGACCTAATTACACCCCAATTGCTTTTAATTTAAAGGGAAAAAATGCATGCAATTGAAGGAAAAATATTAATTAAATTACCTTTGAAACTCTCAAAAACCGTATTTCCTCGCTGAATCTTGACCCGAACTCTTTCGGACCACCACTAGAGTTGACCTACTATCTTCTGGACTCAGAACTGGATTGTGGGACTCGGTGGATGAAGAAAACCGAGAGAGAGAAAGAGATGGGAAAAAGAAGATGGAATTTTGGTTTTGGGTTTCCCTTTTTTTAAGCCCAATTTTGAAAAATTAAATTTGACAAAATTGACAAAAGTCTTTAAACCAAATTGAAAAGCCCATTTTATAGAAAAAACCATGCAACATTTGCATGAAACAAATCCATAAAAACCCAACACCTATAATCCACTATCTTAGTGGGCTTAATGTCTCCAATATAAGCCAACACCTAGCCCACTATTTTGTTAGTGGAATTATCCAACAAAAGTTTGATTTTCGCACTAACTTTAGTCAAAGGGCAAAATAGTCATTTGGTCAAATTCAAACTTTGACCAAAAAGTCAACATTTTGACTTTTTATGATTTTCGTCGTGTGGACTAATTTTGACCTCCTGAGCATGAATCCGCATTCATTTTCTCGAAATTTAATCACACATTTGAATATAAGGTCGGTCAAAGTTTGACTTTCAAAGTCAAAATTCAACTCTTTGAATTTTTTACATCTTTGACCATTTCCATTATTTTCCGAGCTTCCGAATATGAACGTATTCATATTCTTGATATTTAAATCACATTTAAATATTAAATTTGTATCTCTAAATGAAAAACCCAGCCACTATATCACATATATTTGTCGGTTTCTCTCACTTCACCTAATTAAAACAATTCAAATCATTCTATCATACTGTTCTAAGTTTATTCCATATGAGCTAGTAAGGAAACCTAATGGATCTATAGATCATGGGCTCCAACGATCTGAGATTAGCTGGCTAAAACTCTTTAGACAGAGCTAATCAATATTCGTTAACTAACGGATCATTCCACTATAGTCCCGTAGTTGCACTCCCTTCACTATAGATATATTTGTGTCCATTTGATATAACCATGATTAGTAAGCTAATCCTTTATAGGTTGTTCATAATCTCGGCTGGGCCATAAAAATTGTTTTACCCCCAAGACTACATCTTGTTCCTTAAGTTCCACTGATCCTCTAATGAACAATTGGTTTAAGGTCCAACTTATAAATCGAAATCCCTCTCGGGCCAAGGAGAGGGTGGGGCCTTGTTCCAGACCTGGATTTAGTACTAAAGGGAACACCTATCTACTATTCCTATAATGGTGTAGAGTGAATTCCGTCTTGCACCCTATGTTCCCAGCTATCTACCCGATCTTACCCCTGAAATGGAAGGCTATTGGGCCAGCGATGATGAGTTGCCCTCACTTATACAAATCTAAGGATAATTCTGAGTGAACGGGAGTTCATAGTTAGCTCAGGATTAAGATTAAGTTACCTACTGTCATCAATTAACGAAATAGTCAGTTTTATACATAAAACGGCATTTAGAACGTAAAAAGTGACTATTTCATGGTTCAGTCTTATGCAACTCATTGCATAGATGCCCCACTCACATATCTCTATATGAACGATTCAGGATCACATCATTTGTACTAATTACAAAGTGGGCCGCATCCATAGTACCCCAGAATAAGGCGCCTAACCTTATTCATATACTATAGACCATTTTGGCTATATATTTGATCTTGATCCACATTTATGTCAATACATAAAGTTCAAACTACATTAATAACCTCAGGACCTTAGTTTATTGGATTAAGATTACAATTTTCAATAACAACTTTATCGAAAAACAAACAGAATATGTTTATTAATTTACAAACTACGAATTTTAGGACTATAAATCCAACAAACTCCCACTTGACGACTAAAACTCCTAGTGGAGTATAACAATATTGAATTTAAGCGAGAAACATATGAGAAAATAACATATGAACACAATAAACTAGGGCATATACCCAAAAGTTCTCAACATTTGTCCTAGTTTACAAAACTTCGTAGACCTAGACTCTGTTGCTTTTTGGCTCTTAATCTAAAATTAATTAATTTTAATTAATTAATTAATCAATGTTTTAATAATAAAAAAATCAATGTTATAGCATAGAGCTCGGAACAATGATTCCAACACCTCTTGAATCACTCAAATCGGAGCTAAAATGAATACGATATGACCAAAACAAATCTATAGAGAAATACCAATGGTGGATAACGTGGCATAACCAAACCATTTGCATGTAGACTTGTGGCAGCATATTGGTTTGAATGGTAGATCATTAAGAGATTAACATATGATGAACTTTTGATTTTTGGATTGATTTAAAATAAAAAAATTGAAATTAAAAAGAAATTTAAAAGAAAATAAATTTAATATTATATTTATGTTTGTGTTTAACGGCTAGTTTTTTTTACACATGGTATATTTTTTATTTTTGGATTGACTTTAAAAAGAATGAATTTAAAAAGAAAATGAATTAAAAGGAAAATAAAATTTAATATTATTTTATGTTTGTGTTTACGGCTATTTTTTACACATGGTATATTTTTTATTTTTTGGATTGACTTTAAAAAGAATGAATTTAAGAAAATGAATTAAAAGGAAAATAAATTTAATATTATTTTATGTTTGTGTCTAACGGCTAGTTTTTTGACACATGATATGTTTTTTTATTTTTTGGATTAATTTTAAAAAGAAAATGAATTTAAAAGAAAAATGAATTTAATATTATATTTTGTTTGTATCTAACAACTAGTTTAGTTTAAAATCTCCACCATTGATTTTTTCTTTTCCAAATCCAATGGTCCAAATTAATTGTGGTTTCTAAAAATTTTTCCATCTCTATATAAACCATCTTCCTCTCCAAATTTTAAACCAACAAATTTTTACATTCATAATCCTCCAAAACTCAAAAGTTCCATTGTTGCTCTCTCTAGATCCCATTTTTTTTTTCATCTTATTCTTGAGAGAGTGTTATTGTATTGTTGAGGATAAACTTGTTGAGTGCTTAAACATATAAATCCACTCTAGTGAAGAGTTGTATTGTGTTCTTCAAAAATTTCAACATTTGTAACGGTTTGAATCCTAAACCGTGGAAAGGATTGGGTTTGCTCTTGAACCCGTAAAAGGAGCGGTGGTGTACAGTTGGACTCTAATCCGTGGAAAGAGTCGGAAATATTTTATTCAAATTTCCAAGAGGCGCTTGGGGAGTGGAGTAGGTCGAGTTTGACCGAACCACTATAAAAATTACGGTGCTTCTTCTCCTACATCTTTCCTTTTTATTTTTGCAATTAATTTAAGTATTTATTGTATGTTTTAGTTTGTTCTTATTTTATTGCTTAAAATTTCATAGAATTAAAATTATCACATTTTTGTCATCTTATTTGTTGCATAAATTGAATTTTTCTTATTACTTAATAAAAAATGTATTAATTAGTTTAATTGGGTTAATTTAGAAAAAAAAAAGTTTAATTAAAACCCTATTCACCCCCCCCCCCAGGTTGCCATATCCGATCCAATAGACTTTGTAGGTGAGGGCCTTTGTAAAAGGATAGCAATATTTTGCTCCGAAAGAATCTAGGTCACTAACAACGTCTCCACGATGTCAAATGTCCCGGATCAAATGGTATTTTGCACTCAATATGCTTGCCGCACTTGTGGCTTCTTGGTTCTCTTGAGTTTGCAACTGCACCACTATTATACAATATAGGTTGGGAATAGGCAAATGCACATTATTGGAACGACTTCCAAATCTGTCAAGAATTTCCTCAACCATACTGCTTAATCCTTTGCCATCACATGCAGCTACGTATTTCAATTTCCATTGTGGAGCCGCATACAATTTTGCTTCACACTTCTTCGCACTAACTACTGTCCTCCATTAGAATGAACACTGATCCAAATGTTAGACTTATCTAGCATCTTTAATCAAGTTTGAAAATCAGAGTCAATTGTATCTCAGTAAGCGAATCAAATCCCTTAAGTACGCATGCAGGTAAGCATGTAGTTCCTCGT
>NC_052350.1:30278033-30279204 GCF_009727055.1 Benincasa hispida
ATTAATTTATGAAATTAATTAAATTTTCATTTTTAAAATAAAAATAGATTTTATAAAATCAAATTTTGATTTTTAGATAAAATTGAAAAAGTGGAAATCAAAATACATAAAATGAAAAATGAAGTTTTTCCATTATCCATCTTTTGAAGTAGCTCACACAAGAAGCAATATCTTTGCCTTTTCTTATCCAAGCATGAGCTACAACTCATGCAACTCTTTTCTTTGCATGTTGATTTGCAATATAATGAAGAGATTGGAGTGAAAATCGGACATGCAATCTATAGAGAATTTTAAAGAAAATTCAGGTTGAAGAAAGGGTTCTTAAACAAGGTTGTTGCATTGAGCATTTCTCCTTCTACCCTTGATTCAAGCTTGTTTTGAGTCTCACAACTCAATCTAGAGCACTAAGTGAATAGTGGGAAAGATCTTGAGGTGGTCTACAACAAGATTTGGAGAAGATAGCAGCTGGTAGAGCTTTGAGGAAGTTCTACAAGATGTATGTCTTGAAACCCACTTGTTTCTACAAAAGCATGCTTTATATTTTGCCAAAATTAGTGAATTTGAGTATTTAGATTATTCTTGTGCTTCCGTTGTTGCTGATACAATCCTATAATTGGTATCAGAGCATCAAATAAGCATTCAATTCGGTTTAATTTTGGTTTGGTGGGTGTTTTATTTGACATATATGAAACTAGTGCACTGATATGGTTTTCTGAGTTTTAGTTGTTTAATTCTCTTTAATTTCTCATTTAAAATTTTAATTGGCTCTTGCTTATGAGCTTTAATGTGTTCCCAAGAGTTTGTAATTTATTTGGAGTCATTAGAGTTGAAATTAAGCTGTAAATCGAAGAAACAAGTGAAAAGGCTGAGCTGCAGTTCCAGAAAATTAGCCTCTGTTCTTATCGCCATTGAGCTTCAGTAGCTAAATGATCGTTTAGCTTCATGCGTTAGACGATGTGAAGAAAAGCTAAGTGATCATGTAACTTTGGGCATTGATCGTTGAGGTATCCTGTGCCAGACGATCATGTACCTGCTGGAGTTGGGCGATGCGTTGTATTGTTATACGATGGCACTACACGATCATGTAGCTTCGGGTGGGAGCTAAGCGATGCGATGAAGAGTTATACGATAGCCCTGAGCGATCACTTACCACGATCATTTATCTTTGATC
>NC_052350.1:30279229-30289042 GCF_009727055.1 Benincasa hispida
ATGGTCAAAGATGTAAAAAATTCAAGAGTTGAATTTTTGACTTTGAAAAGTCAAACTTTGACCGACCTTATATTCAATGTGATTAAAAATTTCGAGAAAATGAATGCGTATTCATGCTCAGGGAGGTTCAAAATTAGTCAACACGACGAAAATCATAAAAAGTCAAATGTTTGACTTTTTTTGTCAAAGTTTGAAATTAATGAACTATTTTGCCCTTTGACTAAAGTTAGTTGCGAAAATCAACTTTTGTTGGATAATTCCCACTAACAAAATAATGGGCTAGGTGTTGGCTTATATTGGAGACATTAAGCCCACTAAGATAGTGGATTATAGGTGTTGGGTTTTTATGGATTTTGTTTCATGCAATGTTTGCATGGTTTTTTTCTATAAAATGGGCTTTTCAATTTGGTTTAAAGATTTGGTCAATTTTGTCAAATTTAATTTTTCAAATTGGGCTTAAAAAAAGGGAAACCCAAAAAACCAAATTCCATCTTCTTTTTCCATCTCTTTCTCTCTCTCGTTTTCTTCATCCACCGAGTCCCACAATCCAGTTCTGAGTTCCAGAAAGATAGTAGGTCACTCTAGTGGTGGTCGAAAGAGTTTCGGGTCAAGAAATTCAGCGAGGCAATACGGTTTTTGAGAGTTTTCAAAGTATTTAATTATATGATTTTTCCTTCAATGTTGCATCATTTTTTCCCGTTTAAATTAAAAAGGCAATTTGGGGTGTAACATTAAGGTTCATTTTTCCACTACATATTGTCTCGTGTTTCATCCATTAAAAAACATATAATACTTAGTCAACTCAACTACTTAAGGGCTACCCTTTAAAGGTTGAATATGCTTCTAAGCAATGGTGTCATCCTGTGGAACACAACAACATACATTTAGTTAACTAGCAAATGGTACCTCCTTTTTGAGACTAACTCTTAAATTAAGCTTGCAATTTAGCTTCCCCCTAGAAGACCTTCACTCAAACGTAATAACTAGCTATATGGTCAAAATACTTTAGAAATTTTCCTTGAGATTTAGTTCTTGCTATGCGCCGAACACCCCTCACCAACACATCCCACTTATGCAACCACACACGTGATCTACAGTGTTTCCTCAGCCCAACAATGATCATTCACATACGGCATTACTATGCGACCTAGTATCGAAACGCAGCCTTCCTCAGCTCTAATAGCAGGTTAAAAAACGCATGGATTCTGCTCCACCCTTAAGTCTACTCGAGCGGCTACTGTTAGCTGCAAACTTACTAACCCAAGCAGCTGCCTGCTTGTTTCATAGACATCCATCATTCAACTTTCTTCATTAATAACTCAAATTCTAAAGCTCAATCTGTACGGATTGTAATTAGCCAACGGTGGGCACAAGGATAATCTAAATACTCAATATACTAATATTTGGAAAAATAACAAGTAATGCTTTTACAGAAACAAGCGGGTTTCAGAAACTTACTTTTGTAAACTTCTTCACAAGCTCCTTCACAGCTGCATCGTTCTCTCTCAGATAATCTTATTTATGGTATGACGCCACCCATCAGAGAGTCGGTTGGACTCTTAGCTACTCTTATATGGTATTCGAGCGCTGTGAGAGTGTTGTGGACGATAGGAAAAGAACATAAAAAAGTTTTAGAGAGAGTAGGTATGTCTCTATTCACAACAACCAAGAATCTTGTTAATACAAGCTAGTAAACATGGAGAACATTCGTCGATACTGCCAGCTATACCTTTTTACATAACCTTGCTCCATATCAACACACTCTCACACCGATTAGCAAAGAAGAAGAAACTTTCTTCTATATATAACTATCATTTCATAGATTAACTCAACAATGCTATCCGATCATGTCAACGTAACACGACAAAAGGTAGCGTAGTCTGTTCATTATACATTCGCACTCCACTTCATCACATGTCAAGAGAAATACTGAGTATGTAATATGAGTATATAGAGACTCAATAGCTTATGAGATAAGATAAACGTAATGGCAATAATGTATTATTGTATATTCTTTGTGTGAGCTTATCTTCAAAACCCATAATAGTATATGGTAATATAATAAACTTCATTTTCCTATTATGAGTGAGCTAGTGTATATACCTTATTTTTAACTCCAATTTTAATAGTACTTAGATTATTGTCTACTACTATCAGACAAATCAGATAAATTTGTATTTTATAAAATCTATTTGATTTAATAACACTTATGTTATCTTATATTCTCAAATATCACTCTTATGACTTATTAAATATCAAATCACTATATTAAATATTATATATAAATACATATTAACTCAAATATATGATCCATATCTAGAACACAGTGTTATGCTTATATCTTAATCATCGATCGAAAATATTAATACATCAATATATGCATGACATATATTTTAGAATTATTCCTAATCTATGTACGTTGATACATTGATCACTAAGAAATTAAACATATAACTATACTCATCGCAATATAGTACTTACTCAATATTCACTTAAGTGTCTAATTCAGATTGATCATTTCAGAATTTAGAGAACTATCAACTGCGAGAGTAGAGCTAGTCCGATAATCTTCATAGTACAGCTGTAAGTATAGGGGTGAGATCTCTAGTGCATGCATATAGCAGTATCAATGGCATCCATTATAAATCCGATAGTAAGTGAGATTCTAGGCTTAAACTCATTTCTAGATCGAATATTAATCATCTCTCATCGTTTACACATAGTGGATCTATACTCTCACTCATATAGCTCCATGAAGTATATAGCACCTCTTCTCTACTTCACATAAGAATACTATTATGTCCTACTCTGAATATCTTTAACTATCAAAAGCTCATAGTGTCATGTATTCTTCGTACACTAAGGGTTTCTCATTAAATAATGTAGTGAGTATGTGAGAGAGTTACTAGTTATTACATTCACTCCTCACCACTAGAAATTAATCTGTGATATCCTCAACAGATCCCTTAATGATACCTTTAATGACACTACTAGGTTTGTGATCCAATCATACATAATCCCTAACTTCCTCTCAGCTACATCATTGATATCAAGTAGATGCGCAGATTGCTCCCTTGTTCAAGAACGCATAGAAACTCTCCAGTGACTTGATCAGAGTTATCCATATATAGAGTTTCTCTTCATTCCCTTCACAAGGGGACCTTCGCGGATAAGATCTGCTGGTAGATAGCATACTCACTATCATCTGTAATCGCACATTGAAATGAGAGTCTATATATGAGTTCCGAGGAGATGTATATATCAAACCCTCATACTAATGCAAATTCTAAGGCCAATCCTGAGATAAAACAGGATTCATAACGGCTGAGGAAATTTTGTTGTGGTATACTTGATGATATTGCTTGTTTACTCTAAAATTTTTGAAATAAGACACATCATATTAATATATATTTATATTCACGCATGCTCCACGAGGTTAACCATGTATGTGGATGCTTACATTCTACTAGAAGAGAAGCAAAACTATATCTATCTCGACTCAATTGTATGTAGTGTGAAATGATGTGTAGTTTTGTCTTAATGCAACTCACAAATAGTGCGAAAATAACCAAATAGCAACAATTAGTATTGGTTGGACGAATGATGCGACTGTGAATAACGTTACTGATATGAAGGCGTCGAGATAAGGTCAAGAGTGAGCTAGCTAATGTGTCGAGAGTCGCGAAAAACCTATACAAGTACCCTCTTAGCGTAGCAGTTAGACTCATACCGATGTGTGTGAAGATCACTTTTCATGTATGGTGCTCTCTAGATATACAATATATTGATAGTAAGAGTTCTTTTAACGAATTTCTGTAGCATAGCTAACTTGAATTGAACTTATTAAAAAGAAATGTAAAAATTTGAATGGAAAGAAAAAGCAAGAAAATGAGTTCAATGAATTAAAAGATAAATTGACTAATGCACATTGTCTTTGCTTTACTTAAACTTTACCATCTTTTGAAATTGAAATGTGATGCAAGTGGGATAAAGGATTAACTGTTTGGCAATGCATGAAAGAGGCAATCATATTCAATTACCATAGTGAGAAGAGCTCACAATGAAGATCGACAACTTAGCTCACTCCACATGAGGTAGATATAGTTAATATAACATGCACTTGTAAGTCCCGGCCTTAGCACAGTTCGAGGAGACATTTCCATTATTTCCGAGCTTCCGAATATGAACGTATTCATATTCTTGATATTTAAATCACATTTAAATATTAAATTTGTATCTCTAAACTGAAAAACCCAGCCACTATATCACATATATTTGTCGGTTTCTCTCACTTCACCTAATTCAAACAATTCAAATCATTCTATCATACTGTTCTAAGTTTATTCCATATGAGCTAGTAAGGAAACCTAATGGATCTATAGATCATGGGCTCCAACGATCTGAGATTAGCTGGCTAAACTCTTTAGACAGAGCTAATCAATATTCGTTAACTAACGGATCATTCCACTATAGTCCCGTAGTTGCACTCCCTTCACTATAGATATATTTGTGTCCATTTGATATAACCATGATTAGTAAGCTAATCCTTTATAGGTTGTTCATAATCTCGGCTGGGCCATAAAAATTGTTTTACCCCCAAGACTACATCTTGTTCCTTAAGTTCCACTGATCCTCTAATGAACAATTGGTTTAAGGTCCAACTTATAAATCGAATCCCTCTCGGGCCAAGGAGAGGGTGGGGCCCCTTGTTCCAGACCTGGATTTAGTACTAAAGGGAACAACCTATCTACTATTCCTATAATGGGTAGGAGTGAATTCCGTCTTGCACCCTATGTTCCCAGCTATCTACCCGATCTTACCCCTGAAATGGAAGGCTTATTGGGCCAGCGATGATGAGTTGCCCTCACTTATACAAATCTAAGGATAATTCTGAGTGAACGGGAGTTCATAGTTAGCTCAGGATTAAGATTAAGTTACCTACGTCATCAATTAACGAAATAGTCAGTTTTATACATAAAACGGCATTTAGAACGTAAAAAGTGACTATTTCATGGTTCAGTCTTATGCAAACTCATTGCATAGGATGCCCCCACTCACATATCTCTATATGAACGATTCAGGATCACATCATTTGTACTAATTACAAAGTGGGCCGCATCCATAGTATCCCCAGAATAAGGCGCCTAACCTTATTCATATACTATAGACCATTTTGGCTATATATTTGATCTTGATCCACATTTATGTCACTACATAAAGTTCAAACTACATTAAATAACCTCAGGACCTTAGTTTATTGGATTCAAGATTACAATTTCAATAACAACTTTATCGAAAAACAAAACAGAATATGTTTATTAATTTACAAACTACGAATTTTAGGACATAAAATCCAACAAACTCCCACTTGGACTAAAACTCCTAGTGGAGTATCACAATATTGAATTTAAGCGAGAAACATATGAGAAAATAAACATATGAACACAATAAACTAGGGCATATACCCAAAAGTTCTCACATTTGTCCTAGTTTACAAACTTCGTAGACCTAGACTCTGTTGGCTTTTTGGCTCTTAATCTAAAATTAATTAATTTTAATTAATTAATTAATCAATGTTTTAATAATAAAAAAATCAATGTTATAGCATAGAGCTCGGAACAATGATTCCAACACCTCTTGAATCACTCAAATCGGAGCTAAAATGAATACGATATGACCAAAACAAATCTATAGAGAAAATACCATGGTGGATAACGTGGCATAACCAAACCATTTGCATGTAGACTTGTGGCAGCATATTGGTTGAATGGTAGATCATTAAGAGATTAACATATGATGAACTTTTGATTTTTGGATTGATTTAAAATAAAAAAATTGAAATTAAAAAGAAATTTAAAAGGAAAATAAATTTAATATTATTTATGTTTGTGTTTAACGGCTAGTTTTTTTACACATGGTATATTTTTTATTTTTGGATTGANGGTTCAGACGGTTCAAGCTACTGGAGTGGTTTGATCAGTTCGGGAGCGGTTTGGAAGCTGTTTTGTAATAATTAGGTTTTGTTTGCTTCTTTTTTTTGCCAAAACGAAAACCATATCAGTATCTGTTTAATTATTTATTCATTTGATGTATGTTATAATTAAATAAATCTTGTATGTGCATATAGTATGCCATTTAGATTTAAAATCCCATCATAGGAAGCATATTAATGCATTAAAAGTATGTTATAATTGGTATAATATATAATATGCATGTTAGGGTTTCTTGTATTTAATATAAGTGTTATATTAAATATTGAATGCCTTATGTATATTATGGATGTTTAGCATGTCTAAAAGTTTTATAAGTTGTTATAAAATTGGGCTAGACATTTAAAATCCATAAACAACAGTTGTATGCTCATGTAGGTTGACCACCTATTTTAATTGTTAAAACTTATAAAACCTGGTTACAAACTCAACTGGTATATAATCTTGTCTCAGGCTGGGGGTACTTAAGTTGACGGTTTACAGAACACCTCCTACCTGGGGATATGGCCGAATTATTGAGCGTTGGTAACCGATTTTATGAGCATACGTGAGTGATGTGAGGTAATAAAATAGTTTATCACCTAGACATCGTGGGTTAAAATTCAATTATAAGAGTTGTACTTGGATAAACCATATAGACTTAAGGTTGTTTTATTAGCCGAAAAGAACCTAAGTATAAATATACCAAATAGAACACTTTAGTGGCAGTTTAATAACTTCTATATGATAGAGTTATTAGAAAATTTTAGTGGGAGATTAATAACATATATGATATGTTATTTTTATCTCTCATGTCTCTAAGAGTTCACAATCCAGATTTAAGCGGTACTTCATGTCACCTGGAAGTGACCTCCATTCGGAAAGTATTTTTTAGCTTAAATCTATATTTCGGTGAATAAGAGGAAGTTGTTCAAACATAAATCTATTATTCAATATATAGATTTCAACTGCCACGTCTCCACATAGTTTACACCGTGAGATTCATATAGCTCTTCGTGTCACCCTGGAAGTGGCCTCCATTCGAAAAGTGTTTTGTATGAGTCAATATCAAGGTAAAAGGAGGAAGTAGTTCATAGTAAGTGGGTGAAGGATATGTGTCAATATATCTTATGGTCTCCTCCATTAGTCTGAACCGTGAGATTCCTATGTTGCACCTGCTGGTTTGCTTTAGGCAGCCCTTTGCTAGTCGTTTAGTGACGGCTATCCCCTTGGAGGGTTGTAACATAGGATTCGAAACAACACAAGCTTCAATAAAATGAATAGGGTCTTATAGTTTCGTCTTGGATGTTGTCTTCTATTTTGGAGGTAAGTTCATACCATTCTATAGGATCTGAAAATGGCAGGTCACACTTACAAAAATTACTAAGTTGTTAGTAAAGATCTTGACCAAAAATGATAACTAAACGACTATAGGAGTAAAAGTTATTCCGGAGATAATAGGAATAAGAGTTATTCCAGAGATAATGTTTGGTCAAAATTGTTTGTTTTAGCAAAGGAGTATATGACTACCCCTTGGTAGCACATATTCTGACTCACTAAAATATCGTTGCAAATAAATAATGGTTATAGGTACATTATTACTTTTTGCTAAAACTTGATTTTGGATTTAGTTACAATTTGCTAATTAGAATTTGTTTGAATTTTATCAACATATCGAATTCTGTAATACTCACTTCCGATGTACATAACAGTAAAAATCAAATCAACAAACAAATTACTAGCAGTTGAATATACCAAAAGAGTTTTAACAGAGGATTGTCCTCTATCTCCCAACTCATCTAAAATTATGAATTATGTAGATGAGAATGTTGAATTCGAACAACAAGATCAATATGATTTACTTGTTATCGAAGCATGTTTAGTGGAAAACGATAAAATGTGGATAATTGATTCAGGTGTTGTTAATCATGTATGTACTATCTCACAGGAAATAAGTTCCTGGAGATAGTTGACAGAAGGTGAAACAATTTTTAAGGTAGGGACCGGGGAGATTGTTCCAGCCAAAGTACTAGGAGATATGAAATTTTTTTTATAGGAATCTAATATTTGAAAAATAATATTATATTTGAAAAATGTATATTATATTCCTTCTATGAAAAGGAATCTAATATTTGTCTCCTGCTTGCTAGAACAAAATTATAAAGTTTATTTTGAAAATGGTGAAGTGTTCATCAATATGGGAAATAAACAGATTTGCCCTGCAAAATTAGAAAATAACTTGTACATGTTAAAACAACTGAGGTCAAAGCTTATAAGTGCCCGCGATACTTGTTGGATGCAAAGCTAGAGGTCCTTCTAGGATCCTTGCAAATACTCACAAAGAAAGCTACTTAGATCGAACTTAGAATCTATGATGGTCACTCTTAGATCCTTAGACAACTCACTCCAGAATTAGTTTGATCAAGACTAATCCAATAAATTGATTTAAATATCAAATCTAAAGCAAGATTTGAAAGAAAAAGACAACACCAAAAGGTTGAATAAGCACAAGCTTTTTACTATCAATAATTTGAGTTTTGAAGAACATTACAAGCCATTTTATAGGCCAAATGGTCGTGGCAAGAAACTCAAAAGTCATTCAAATACAATTAATTGCAAATTGTAGAAAATAATACCTAGAAACTTGAAACTTAATTGCATACTAAATTATAAGCCCAAATGCAAAACTAGGAATGTAGAAAGTCTTCCAATTGCCTTAAATATCTCCTCTAGAAGGTGGCAAAGGTGACATCACATTTTCCCATGCAGTGCACACTTGACAACATTTTCTTCACAAAATCTGCACAATTTTTTTTACCACCATGTCATCTTCCAAATTATAGGACTTTTCCCATGCCATCTTCATGTCATTCTCTTCTTGACTCATTGAACTAACATTATATATAACTTTGGTCTCACAGTTATTTGTCGGTTCTTCTGAATTTGCTAGTTTTTGAAGATGTAGTGTGAAGGCCTCTTGAATCTTCTTTGCCTTGCTTCTTGTAATTGGTCCTTTAGTTACATGCAATGGTTCAATGGTTGAATTCATACCATCCCTCCTTTCTTTAAAAGGATTTGTCCTCAAATCATGGTCATCATTCCCTACATCAAAAGGTGTCAAATCAGCCACATTGAAAGTAGAACTTACGTTGTACTCACCTCGAAGATCCAATTTGTAGGCATTATCATTTATCCGCTCTATCACTTGAAATGGACCATCTCCTCTTGGTTGAATTTTAGACATCCTTTGATTTTCAAACCTTTCCTTTCCTAGATGTACCTAAACCCAATCACCGGGTTTAAAAATCATTTTCTTTCTCCCTTGGTTCTTACTATTGACAAGTTTTTTATTCTTCTTTTCAGTCCTTTCTTTGACTTCTTTATGCAAATTTTTGATGTATTCTCCTCTTAAAACAACTGCATCACTAGTAAACATATTAGGTGGCAAGGGTGACAAATCTAATGAAGTTAATGGATTAAAGCCATACACAACCTCAAAAGGTGAACAATGAGTGGTGCTATGTATTGCTCTATTGTAAGCAAACTCTACCAAAGGTAGAGTATCCTCCCAAGACTTGAGATTTTTAGACATTAATGACCTAAGAAAAGTTCCCAATGTTCTATTAACCACCTCAGTTTGCCCGTCGATTTGTGGGTGACAAGTTGTTGAAAACAAAAGATTAGTTCCCAACTTACCCCACAAAACTTTCCAAAAATGACTTAAAAATTTTGCATCTCTATCACTAACAATGGTCTTAGGAATTCCATGCAATCTAACCACTTCCCTAAAGAAAAGATTAGCTATGTTAGTAGCATCATCTATTTTATTACATGGTATGAAATG
>NC_052350.1:30289067-30324230 GCF_009727055.1 Benincasa hispida
AAGAGAGAGATCCCCATTAGTCATCCTATGAGCTTCCTTCACAAGCACTCTCTTTGGACACTAGGATATACAAACTTTTCCTTTCCTAAAAGAATTTCATCAACACATTAATCATGGCACGTTTTTCCTTCTAAACATTGAATATACACATCTGAAATTCAGATGCCTCTACTTTGTACAAATCATCATGTGTTTAATACCAAAGAATTTTTGCACTAAGGAAAAGAACAATACATACACTTCATGTTGCATCAGCCACCACATTATCCTTACTTTTCTGTAATGAATGACGTATGGAAATGTCTCAATCGAACTCTACCCATTTAGCCATGCCTCTTTGTTCAACTTTGTTTGGCTTTTGAGGTGCTTCAAGCTTTCATGATCGTGCTGGATGACAAACTCTTTTGGCCACAAGTAATGTTGCCAACTTGCAAAGCCCTTACAAGTGCATGTAATTCTTATCATATGTGGTAGCTAAGTTGTGCTCCATTTAGCTTCTCACTAATGAATATGATTGGCCTCTTTCTTCATCAAAACAGCTTAATCCTTATCCCACTTGCATCACATTCAATTTCAAAAGATTGTCAAGTTAGTAAAGCAAGACAATGTGCATTAGTCAATTATCTTTTAATTCATTGAATGCATTTTCTTGCTTTTCTTTCCATTCAAATTTTACATTCTTTTAATAAGTTCATTCAATGGTGAGGCTATGCTACAGAAAATCCTTAATAAACCTTCTATCAAACTAGCCAAACCATGAAAAGATCTCAACCTCGGTTGCATTGGTGGTGTTGGCCACTCTCGAATAGCCTTGACCTTTTCTTCATCAACTTTCACTCCATCCTTCCCAACAACGAAATTCTAAAGAATTTGACTTGGTCTAGACAAAAGCTACACTTTTCTAAATTGCATAAAGTTTTCTTCTCTAGTTTAAGCATAATTGTCTTGGCATGCAACATATGTTCATTCAATTTTAGAGTAAACAAGAATATCATCAAAGTATACCACAACAAATTTCCAGCCGTTATGAACTCCTGTTTATTCAGGATTGCCCTTAGATTTGCATAGTTGAGGGTTTGCTCAACACCCTCGGCTCATAAGACTCTCATTTCAGGGTAAGATGGAGTTCACGCCTACCCGATTTAGGGAAGGAGAAAGGTTGTTCTCTCAAGTACTGAATCCAGGTCTTGAACAAGGGCATCACCCTCTCACTGGCTGAGAGAGTTTGGTTTAGTGATTGGATCACAAACCAGTTGTTCATTAAAGGATCAGTAGGGACTTGAGGAATAAGATTAATCTCGGTGGGTAAAAACAGATATTTGACCCAGCCGTTATTATGAACAACCTGTGAAGGTCGACTTTGCTGTTATGGTTAAATCATGTGGCATAATATATCTACAGTGAGGGAGTGCAACTATGGGCTTTAGTGGAGTGATCCATTAGTTAACGATGGAGATTAATTTGGTCTAATGAGTTTTAGCCAATTAATCTCGGATTTTTGGAGCCCATGATCTGTAGGTCCACAAGGTCCCCCTACTAGCTCATAACGGACTAGCTCTAGAATAGCGTGATAAGTTAATTTTTGAAACATTCAAATTAGAATTAAGGAAATTAGTAATTATATGAGATATAGTTATATGTTTAATTTTAGAATTAACAGAATAGAAGAACTTTATATATGCAAAATATGATTTAAATATATAAAGATGAATATTGTTTAAAATTAATTTAATTTTGATATTAAATTAATTAAGTTTTATTTAATAATTAAGTTATGAAATTAATTAAATTTTCATTTTTAAAATCAAAATAGATTTTATAAAATCAAATTTTGATTTTTAGATAAATTGAAAATTGAAATCAAAAATACACAAAATGGAAAATGAAGTTTTTCCATTATTCATTTTTGAAGTAGCTCAACACAAGAAGAAATATCTTTGCCTTTTTCTTCTCTAAGCATGAGCTACAACTCATGCAACTCTTTTCTCTTGCATGTTGATATGCAAATATAATGAAGAAGATTGGAGTGAAAAATCGGACATGCAATCTATAGAGAATTTAGAGAAAATTCGGGTTGAAGAAAGGGTTATTAAACAGTTTGCTGCATTGAACATTTCTCCTTCTACCCTTTGATTCAAGCTTGCTTTGAGTCCCATAACTAAATCTAGAGCACCAAGAGAATAGTGAGGAAGATCTTGGTGTCTACAATAAGATTTGAAGAAGATGGCACTGTGAGACTTGAAAGAAGTTCTACAAAGAGTATGTCTTGAAACCCGCTTGTTCTGGTAAAAGCATACTTTATATTTTTCCAAAATTATGAATTTAGATATTTAAGATTATCCTGTGCTTCCACACTGTTGCTAATACAATCCTACAAGATGAGCTTTAGAATTTGAGTTATTAATAAGAAAGTTGAATATGGAATTCTATGAACAAGCAGGCAGCTGCTTGGGTTTGAGATAAGTTGGCAGCTAACAGTAGCCGCTCGAGTAGACTAAGGTGGAGCAATCCTATGCGTTTAACCTGCTATTAGAGCTGAGGAGGCTTGCGTTGAAGACTAGGTCGCATAGATGCCTATGTGAATGATCATGTGTGGCTGAAGGAACACTTAGATCACGTGTTGGTTGCATAGTGGGAATGTGTTGGTGAGGTGTGTTGCCCGCATAGCAAGAACTAAATCTCAAGGAAATTTCTAAGTATTTGACCTATAGCTAGTTATACGTTTGAGTGAAGGTCTTCTAGGGGAAGGCTAAATGCAAGCTTAATTAAGAAGTTAGTCTCAAAAAGGGAGACCATTGCTAGTAACTAAATGTATGTTGTTGTGTCCATCAGGATTGACACCATTGCTAGAAGCATATCAACCTTTAAAGGGGTAGCCCTAAAGTAGTGAGTGACTAAGTATTTATATGTTTTAATGAATGGAACACGAGACATAATGTAGTGGAAAAAATGACCTAATACACCCCAATTGCTTTAATTTAAAGGGAAAAAATGCATGCAATTGAAGGAAAAATATTAATTAAATTACCTTTGAAACTCTTCAAAAACCGTATTCCTCGCTGAAAATCTTGACCCGACTCTTTCGGCGCACCACTAGAGTTGACCTACTATCTGTCTCTGGACTCAGAACTGGATTGTGGGACTCGGTGGATGAGAAAAACGAGAGAGAGAAAGAGATGGAAAAAGAAGATGGAATTTTGGTTTTGGGTTTCCCTTTTTTTAAGCCCAATTTTGAAAAATTAAATTTGACAAATTGACAAAAGTCTTAAACCAAATTGAAAAGCCCATTTTATAGAAAAAACCATGCAACCATTTGCATGAAACAAATCCATAAAACCCAACACCTATAATCCACTATCTTAGTGGCTTAATGTCTCCAATATAAGCCAACACCTAGCCCACTTTTTTGTAGTGGAATTATCCCAACAAAAGTTTGATTTTCGCACTAACTTTAGTCAAAGGGCAAAATAGTCATTTGGTCAAATTCCAAACTTTGACCAAAAAGTCAACAATTTGACTTTTTATGATTTTCGTCGTGTTGACTAATTTTGACCTCCTGAGCATGAATCGCATTCATTTTCTCGAAATTTAAATTCACATTTGATATAAGGTCGGTCAATAGTTTGACTTTTCAAAGTCAAAATTCAACTCTTGAATTTTTTAACATCTTTGACCATTTCCATTATTTCGCGAGCTTCCGAATATGAACGTATTCATATTCTTGATATTTAAATCACATTTAAATATTAAATTTGTATCTCTAAACTGAAAAACCACAGCCACTATATCACATATATTTGTCGGTTTCTCTCACTTCACCTAATTCAAACAATTCAAATCATTCTATCATACTGTTCTCTAAGTTATTCCATATGAGCTAGTAAGAAACCTAATGGATCTATAGATCATGGGCTCCAACGATCTGAGATTAGCTGGCTAACTCTTTAGACAGAGCTAATCAAATATTCGTTAACTAACGGATCATTCCACTATAGTCCGTAGTTGCACTCCCTTCACTATAGATATATTTGTGTCCATTTGATATAAACCATGATTAGTAAGCTAATCCTTATAGGTTGTTCATAATCTCGGCTGGGCCATAAAAATTGTTTTACCCCAAGACTACATCTTGTTCCTTAAGTTCCACTGATCCTCTAATGAACAATTGGTTTAAGGTCCAACTTATAAATCGAATCCCTCTCGGGCCAAGGAGAGGGTGGGCCCTTGTTCCAGACCTGGATTTAGTACTAAAGGGAACAACCTATCTACTATTCCTATAATGGTAAGGACGTGAATTCCGTCTTTGCATCCCTATTGTTCCAGCTATCTACCCGATCTTACCCCTGAAATGGAAGGCTTATTGGGCCAGCGATGATGAGTTGCCCTCACTTATACAAATTAAGGATAATTCTGAGTGAACGGGAGTTCATAGTTAGCTCAGGATTAAGATTAAGTTTACCTACGTCATCAATTAACGAAATAGTCAGTTTTATACATAAAAACGGATTTAGAACGTAAAATGACTATTTCATGGTTCAGTCTTATGCAAACTCATTGCATAGGATCCCCCACTCCACATATCTCTATGATGAACGATTCAGGATCACATCATTTTGTACTAATTACAAAGTGGGCCCGCATCCATAGTATCCCCAGAATAAGCGCCTAACCTTATTCATATACTATAGACCATTTTGGCTATATATTTGATCTTGATCCACATTTATGTCACTACATAAAGTTCAAACTACATTAAATAACTCAGGACCTTAGTTTATTGGATTCAAGGATTTACAATTTCAATAACAACTTTATCGAAAAACAAAACAGAATATGTTTATTAATTTACAACTACGAATTTTAGGACATAAAATCCAACAAACTCCCACTTGGACTAAAACTCCTAGTGGAGTATCACAATATTGAATTTAAGCGAGAAACATATGAGAAAATAAACATATGAAACACAATAAAATAGGGCATATACCCAAAATGTTCTCTAACATTTGTCCTAGTTACAAACTTCGTAGACCTAGACCTGTTGGCTTTTTGGCTCTTAATCTAAAATATAATTAATTATAATTAATTAATTATATCAATGTTTTAATAATAAAAAAATCAATGTATAGCAAGAGCTCGGAAACAAATGATTCCAAACACCTCTTGAATCACTAAATCGGCAGCTAAAATGCAATACGATATGACCTAAAACAAAATCTATAGAGAAAATACCAATGGTGGAATAACGTGGCATAACCAAACCATGTTGCATGTAGAAACTTGTGGCGCATATTGGTTGAATGTAAACATTAAGAGATTAACATATGATGAACTTTTGATCTTTTGGATTGATTTAAAATATAAAAAATTGCAAATTAAAAAGAAATTTAAAAAGGAAAATAAATTTAATATTATTTATGTTTGTGTTTAACGGCTAGTTTTTTTACACATGGTATATTTTTTATTTTTGGATTGACTTTAAAAAGAATGAATTTAAAAAGAAAATGAATTAAAAGGAAAATAAATTTAAATATATTTTATGTTTGTGTTAACGCCTAGTTTTTTTACACATGGTATATTTTTTTATTTTTGGATGATTTAAAAAGAATGAATTTAAAAAGAAAATGAATTAAAAAGGAAAAATAAATTATTTATAATTATTTTATGTTTTGTGTCTAACGGCTAGTTTTTGACACATGATATGTTTTTTTATTTTTTGGATTATTTATAAAAGAAAATGAATTTCAAAAGAAAATGAATTTAATATTATATTTTGTTTATCTAGTACAACCTATTTAGTTTAAAATCTCCACCATTGATTTTTCTTTTCCAAAATCCAATGGTTCCAAATAAATTGTGGTTCTAAAAATTTTTCCATCTCTATATAAACCCATCTTCCTCTCCAAATTTTAAAACCAACAAATTTTAACATTTCATAAATCCTCCAAAACTCAAAAGTTCCATTGTTGCTCTCTCTAAGATCCCATTTTTTTTTTTTCATCTTATTCTTGAGAGAGTGTTATTGTATGTGAAGATAAACTTGTTGAGTGCTTAAACATATAAATCCACTCTAGTGAGAGTTGTATTGTGTTCTTCAAAAAATTTCAACATTTTGTACGGTTTGATCCTAAACCGTGGAAAGGATTGGGTTTTGCTCTTGAACCCGTAAAAGGAGCGGTGGTGTAACAGTTGGACTCTAATCCGTGGAAAGAGTCGGAAATATTTATTCAAATTTCCAAAGAGGCGCTTGCGGAGTGGATAGGTCGAGTTTTGACCGAACCACTATAAAAATTAACGGTGATCTTTCTTCTCCACTCTTTCCTTTTTATTTTTTGCAATTAATTTAAGTAATTTATTGTATGTTTTTAGTTTGTCTCTTTTTATTTGCTAAAATTTCATAGAATTAATTAAATCACATTTTTGTCATCTTATTTGTTGCATAAATTGAATTTTTCTTATTACTTATAAAAAAAATGTATTAATTAGTTTAATTGGGTTAATTTAGAAAAAAAAAGTTAATTAAAACCCTATTCACCCCCCCCCAGGTTGCCATATCGACCATAGACTTTGTAGGTGAGGGCCTTTGTAAAAGGATCAGCAATATTTTGCTCCGAAGATATCTAGGTCACTACACACGTCTCCACGATGTAACAATGTCCCGCGGATCAAATGGTATTTGCACTCAATAATGCTTTGCCGCACCTGTGGCTTCTTGGTTCTCTTGAGTTTGCCAACTGCACCACTATATCACACAATATAGGGTGATAGGCGATGCATATTTGGAAACGACTTCTCAAATCTGTCAAGAATTTCCTCAACCATACTGTATTCCTTTGCTGCTTCACATGCAGTACGTATTCAATTTCCATTGTGGTCCCGCAATACAGTTTTGCTTCACACTTCTTCGCACACCTGCTCCTCCATTCAGAATAGAACACTGATCCAAAATGTAGACTTTCTAGCATCTTTATCAGTTTGAAAATCAGAGTCAATGTATCCAGTAAGGATCAAATCCTTAGTAAAACCATCAAGTAAGCATGTAGTTCCTCGTTCTCGCTAAGATACTTGAGGATTTTTAAATGGCAAGTTCAATGATATATCTAGGATTGGATTGAATACTACTGACTATCCCTATTGCATAGCATATGTCAGGTCTAGTACATAACATTGTATACATCAGGCTCTCTACTGCGGAAGCATAGGGAATACATCTCATATCCTTAACCTCTGAGGTGTCTTAACATTGAATTCTTGAACAAATGAAATTCCATATCTGTAGGTGTAACAGACCTCATTTATTGGAATTCTGCATCTATACCTAGACAACATTTTGATCTATATAGTTTGCTTGAGACATGGCTAGTGTTCTGTTCTTGCAGTTTCGAATAATCTGAATTCCCGAGAACGTACTGCGCATTTCCTAAATCTTTCATTCGGAATTGCGTTGCTAGCCATTTCTGATGTCTACTTCATTCCCAATGAGTGAAAATATCGTCAACATATAAAACTAAGAAACGCTATAAGTAAATTGATGATCTTCTTGTAATAACACAAGGCTCGTCAACTTCTGTTCAAAGCCATAAGATTTGATCGCAAAAGTATCAATCTTATATTCCAAGATCTAAAAAACTTGTTTCAAACCCATGAATGGATATTTTGAAGCTTACAAACCTTTTTTGTTCTTGACCTTGTCGCAATAAACCCCTCTGGTTGAGCCATATAGATACTCTCCTCAAGATCACCATTTAGAAAGGTTTATCTTGATATCCATCTGCCAAAATTTATATGTTCATTAAAAGTTAGCAATGGATAGAGTATGCTAAATCGACTTAAGCATGGCAATGGGAGAGAAAGTTATCATCATAAAAGTCCACTCCTTCTCTTTGGGTATAAAACCCTTTGCCACAAGTCGAGCCTTAAAAAGTTCACTTTACTAGCTTGGTTCCTCGTTTTCTCTTGTAGATCCACCTTACAACCAATTGGTTTTACATCATTTGGTTGATCTACAAGTTCTCAAGACAGAATTGAAGTACATAGAACTCCATTTCGAGGTCCATATGCTTTGACTACTCATGATCACGGTCCACATCTTTCATCGCCTAATTTATAGGTCGATGGATCCTCTATGCCGTCATCAGTATAACTATAGCCGACTTGTGTTCTGTTAAACCAAGTAACGATGAGGCTGATGAAAAACCCTCCCACTACGTCGAGGCATTCTCAACTCTTGAGAAGGATGTGACTGACCAGATGTACTAGTTTTATCTACTACGTTTAGTAGATGAACTAGTTATATCTTTAGCGTCTTTGAAATTTTCATCAATACTAGTCTACTATGAGGTTGATGACTTCTTATGTGGTCTCCTCTAAGAATGTGGATTTTTCGATACAAATACCTTATTCTCTTTGAGGATCGTAAAATAGCCCACCTTTTGTTTCTTTTGGATAATCTACAAATAGGCATAGTTTTGAACGACATTCCAATTTTTTAGGATTTTGCAAACCAACACGTAAGTGCCGGGCATCCCTAAATCCTAAAGTGACGTAAACTTCCTTTACGCCTTTTCCATAGCTCATAAGGTGTTTCTAAAAACACTTTTAGAGGGAACGTGTATTCAAAATATAGACAACAGTCTATAATGCATGTCCCAAAGGAAATCAGGTACTTGCAAAGCTCATCATTGAGCGAACCATGTCCAACAAGGTTCTGTTTCTTCTTTCAGATACCACCGTTCTGTTGAGGCATATTAGGTGTAGAGAGTTGTGACTTGATTCCGTGTTCTATCATATAATCCTGGAATCTTAAGTCCATATACTCCCCACCTCGATCTGATCGTAGTGTCTTAATTGTTTTACCTAAACTGGTTCTCAACCTCAGCCTTATTTCTTTGAACTTTTCAAAAGAAATCAGACTTGTGATGCATTAGGTAAATATGACCATACCTTTGAATAAATCATCAATAAAACTGATGAAATATTCATACCCACCTCGAGCTTTGACATTCATCGGTCCACAGAGGTCCGAATGTACGACCTCTAGGGTATTATGGCTCCGAGACCTGTTTCCAGTAAAAGATCTTTTAGTCATTTTTCCCTCAAGACAAGACTCACATGGAGGTAAAGAATTGTCTTTCTAAACTGATTAGGAGTCTATTCTTAACCAATCTACTCAATCCTTTTGAGATTTATGTGGCCAAGTTAAGGTGCTATAGATAGGGCATTAGAAGAAACTTTTTGTCTTTTAATTCTGAGTTTCGGCTGTTCTAAACATCTCAGTATTTTAAGAAAAAATTTTCTTTAGTTGGTCTTAACTTATAATAAGTTGTTTTCAAGTATAGCAGAACAAATTTGAATACATTTTCTGAAAATGAACGCTTTTATTAACTTCAAAAGATATTTTTAAATTACATTTGTTCTATATATCACGTGATAGATATCAAATTCTGTCTCATTTTAGAAGCATACAAAACATCTTTTCGTATGATGATATATCTATCATTGAAAAACAACTTCAAGTCTCCCACTGCTTCGGTCGAGAAAACCTCTCCTGTTCTAACCTTGAGGGTGATCTCGCCTTCTTCAAGCTTTTTCCAGGAACTAGTTTCCTGAAAAGAGAAGCAAATATGATTAGTGGCTCTTGAATCCAATATCCAGGTTGAGGTATCATCCTCTACTAAACATGTTTCAGCAACTTGTAAATCATATTTACCTTGTGCTTCTTTCGAGGCAGGGGCTTGAGAACATTCCTCAGTTAAGACAAATCTCAGGTCATCTATTACTAGTGTTGAATTCAGATTGTTTTTCCATGTTAAGTAATCGTCGTTTAGTTTCTCGGAAGCTAAGAGTTGATCTAAAGAGCTAGTCATGATGAAAAGAAAACCATATCCTTTTTAGTATAACCATTAATCTTTTAAATCCAATCAAGTTTAGCAAAAAAAAAAAAAAAGTAATAATGTTCCCTTCATTATTATATTTTGCAATGATATTTCAACGGTTTAGAATAACCTTCACCGAGGGGTGATCGACTATTCCTCTGTTGAACCAAGACTATCTTGACTAGATACTATCACCAGAATAACTCTTATCCCTATAGTAACTCAGTTATCGCTACTTTGGTCAAGAATTTACTAACACTTAGTAAGTCTCGTAAGTATGACCCTCCATTTTCAGACCTCAAAGATCAGAATCATTATGCTTCTGAAGTTGGAAAGACAAGAATGAAAATGAACCTGAGAGACCTTATCAATTTCTAGAGTTCGCGGAGTTCCGAATCATATAATACAGCCCTCTGATTGGTAAGGTCGCTCCAGGGCAGACATGCAGGCGCATTATATGAATCTCATGGTGCAACCTAATGGAAGAGACCATAGGATGTGTTGACACACTTCTTTCTCCCACTTACTATGAACAACTTCCCCTATTCACCTTGGTATTGACTCATGCAAACACTCTTCGAATGGAGTCCGCTCCAGGGCGGCTCAAAGCCAAGCATGAATCTCACGGTGTGAACTCTTAGGGATGCTAGAGCTAAAAGTACATTACTTCTCTCCAACTGAAGTGTTCTAGACGGTTAGGGTATAAAATACTTAGTGATACATTTCAGCTAACTAAACATATCCTAAGTCTAGGTGATTCATCCGAGTATAACTTTTGGACTGGATTTTTAACCTACGATGTCTAGGTGATAAACAAATTTTATTACCTCACACCACTCACGCATGCTCATAAAACCGGTTTAACCTAACTCAGACGTCGGCTCGATCTCCAGGTAGTAGGTGTTCCGTGAACCGTTAACTTAAAAACCTTCAACCTTAGTCATCTTATCTGACTTTTTGCCAAAATCTTGCCGGGTAAGTTTTCTTGTAACTTCGGTTTTACAAGATATCAACCTATTTTCTATGAAAATTAGGATTTCTCGATGGTTAACCCTAAATGAGCATGCATCTTATCTTTGTTGTAGATTTTAGAAGTCTAGGTTATTTTATAACAATTATAAAATAAATTATAACAATTATAACCCTAGAGCATTCATCTATAACATGCTTCCTTCAATNCCTTCAATTAAACATACCTTAATATAACACTTATATTAAAACTAAACATGCATAGTATATATTTTATAACACTTATAAGATATAACAAATGCATGTCACATGCTTTTCCTATGGTGGGGTTTTAAAACTATATGGCATACTATATGCACACATAATCAAAAAAAATTATACATCACATGCATAATAGGTAAACAACACTAAAGTGGACCGATTTTGGCATTAAAAAAAATAAATAACTAATTTATTACATAAATCAGCAACCAGCTTCCCGGAACCGGCTTCAAACACTTTGAACCATCTGGAACCGCTAAAAAACCACTCGAACCGGCCCAAAAACTCCAAAAACCAAGTTGAAAGGTCAAACCAGCTCAACCAGGTCAAACAGACTGGTCCAGACCGTCTGGATCGGCTGGTCAACGAACGCTGGCGCAGTCAACGGAGGCGTGGGCGAGTCGGAGAACGAAAATTGCGGGTCACGAGCAGGCGGGAAGCGGAACCGGGTCAGGTCGCAAAATGAGCCAAACACTCGATCGACAGCTGGTGCACGCGGGCTTCACCGAACCGGGTCGGATCTTGGGTCTGGGAGCACTTCTCGGGTCTGGGAGCAGAATTCGGGTCTGTGATCAATTTTTCTCCAATTTTGCTACTGTCCTCTCTCCCGGAATCAAGAAATTACAGCCTAATTTCAACTCTAATGAATTCAACAAATTTATAGACCATTTTTCACACATTAATGCTCATAAAAAAGTGAGCAATTACAAATTTCCACAAGAAATTTAAAGAAAAACAATGCCAAAATCATAATAAATCCACTTTAGTTCATATTTCATTCAACACTTGAATAGAAAGGAAAAAAAACACCTACCAAAAGCAATTGAGCATAATTAAAGCATGCTCTGATACCACATAATGAAACACGAGACATACGCAGTGGAAAAAGGACCTAATTACACTCTAATTGATTTTAATTTAAAGGAAAAAATGCATGCAATTGAAGGAAAAATAGTAATTAACTTACCTTTGAAGCTCCCGAAAACCACTTTTTCTCACTGAATCTCGACCCGAACTCTTTCGAACCACCACTAGAGTTGACCTACTATCCTCTGGACTCATAACCGGATTGTCGGATCCGATGGATGAAGAAAACCGAGAGAGAGAAAGAGATAGGAAAAAGAAGTTGGAATAGGCAGTAAGTGTCATAAAAGAGTTGATAACTGCTAGAGTCATGTCCTTGCCTAGGCTAAGAGAGTAGTCTGGGAGGGGGTGTGACACATCTTCTTTAGAAACATATACATCACTAATGAATATATTACATGGAAAAACATCATTATAACTTGGTTCAATCACTAAGCACATTTGTTTGCACATAAGTACAAAGTTTGATGCTTCAAATGGAAACATATTCCTCATTACCCCCTTTCTCATAACCAAACTCACATTCTTTCTTTTTTCTTCAAAATCATTCTTTTTTCTATCTTAATTTTCACTCACCTTTTCCCCTCACTTTTCTCTCTCTTCTCACTCTTCTCTCTCTCTTTTGACGTACTTTCTTTTCTTTTATCTTGATCTTCAAATTCTTTTCTTTTCTTTTCTAATTTTCATTGATCTCATTGTACTTCATATGGAGACAATAGAAGTAAAGTATATTTCTTCCCATTCAAAGTAAATGTGTATGTAAAACCCGAACCCTACTTTCCCTTTTTAAATATGTTTATTGTTGAGTTTAGTAAAGTAGGGGGGTTAAATATTTAAGTTAGTTTGGAATTGTGGGAAATGGGTAAAGGATAGGATTTGAAGAAGAAAAATAAGTATAGGAAACTTGGCTCTCGGGTACTTATTAAGCTAGCCTTGCAAAAAGAAATTTTTGGCTAAGTGTTGGTCGTGAAAATGGTGGTTGAGCATCGAGTAAGCATAAGGCAGGCATCGAGTAAATGCCATCGAGCATCGAGTATGTGCGATCGAGGAAGGATCGTGCATCGAGTATGTGCGNAAGGCAGGCATCGAGTAAATGCCATCGAGCATCGAGTATGTGCGATCGAGGAAGGATCGTGCATCGAGTATGTGCGGTCGAGGAAGCATCATGCATCGAGTATGTGTGATAGAGGAAGGATCGTGCATCCAGCAAGCCATCGAGTATCGAGTATCCCATCGAGCATCGAGTTTTTCCATCGAGTATTTTTTAGAATTCCATTGAATTTTCCATCGAGTAATTACCAAAATACATTCAAGTATCGAGTTTTGCATTTGCGATCAGTTTAAACCCTAATTAATCCAAACAGTTGGCTTAATCTTGGTGCTTAATCTCCACTAATGGACGAGGTGGCTTAAGAAGATTTTATGCAGGTGGTGATATAAAAAGAAAAAAGAGAACTTCAAGAGCTCGATTTGGACAATTCCTCCAGGAAAATCAAGCGATCTTGGTAGCATTGGAAAACTTTGTGAGTCTAGCTTCTGATGTCGAGAAAATGGGAGGAAGTCTCATTGGAAAAAGGCTAGAGAAGGAAGGAAGTAGCAAAGGGTTTCGTTTTAGGATGAATCCGGGCCATCAACGGAGAATTTAAGATCCAGGGAGAATCACATGGAATTTCAAGCTGAAAATTTAAGGTAATATTGTTATCACCATTATAAGTAAGTTTGTAGAAGGAACTTTTGCAAGATAAGGCCTGGGATTTGAGTTACATATTTTGGAAATAAAACCTAGAAATTGTTGAACAAGCAGGCAGCTACTTGGATTAGGGCCATTGACGAAGATTTAAATCCTTAGATCAAACCACGAGGAGTATTATGCTGAAATTTTGAGGTAATGTTGCTAACACATTTCTGAGCATGTTTGAAATAGGAATTTTCTTAAAAATAAGTTCTGGATTTCGAGTTATTGACATTAGAATCTGAATCTAGAATTTGTTGGACGAACAGGCAATTACTTGCTAAATATGAGTTTGACACCCCAAAAATCCTAAAAAGTATTGGGTGTGGGCATTAGAAAGGAGGCGACCATCTAAAGTTTAAGCCTTTTAAATTCGACTAAGTACCCGACGCTCTAAGGTAAGTTACGAAAAATTGAAAGCGAAAGCAATAAATGTGAGATTGGTTTAAAAAGAGTAGTCTCAAAAGGGAGACCAAGGTAGTAGCTAAATTTTTATTCTTGTGTGCAGGAGCAACGCCCATTGGAGAAGCCTGCCAAGCCAAGAAAACAAGCCTAAAGACTCATAAGTGACTAAATATCTTCAAAACTTCATATATAAAAAGTCATGTGTTCCAAATGAATTTCACGCTAAGGTTTATGTATTTTCCAATCAACTAAAGTTTATACCTATGATATTAAAGATTTAATAGCATCTCTTAAGTATGGTGTTCAAGCTATTTAAATAAGTTTTACTAGTTCTAGTGCATGTCAAGGCTGAATGTTAAAGTATTGTAAAAGCTAAATGTTTATATTTCATGAAGCAGGCGTGTTGAAATGTGACAATGCTTTTATGGTAAAAGCTAGGTAAATGATATGCTTAAAGCTTTGTTTACACATGTTTTCTATGAATGGTACGATTCTAGTAAGCTGGATTGTTGAACATATAGATGGTATCTGAGGAAGTACCTAATGTATTGACGGTACTTAGTATACTCCACATGCACGTAGGTAGTTTAGTATGAGAGGCCGAAGTATGGGTCTCCTGGCCACAGTTCATTATAATGGGACCGAAATATGGGTCTCATGGCCATGAATTGACGTTAGGAGCTTGAGCTATGAGAACGCTCGTTCTCAACTAAGGTTTGTTAATATGTATGAAATATGATGTTATGTTTAATGTATGTTTCTACAAAAGTTGCTTGAGTTTGATTTCAGCATGTTTACATGTTTATTATGTGTATGAAAGGCATGAGACGAGCTGTTTTTCTATAAGTCACTCATTAGGCAACCAGCTCATCATTTCCCAATGTTTTTCTTTTTCCCAGGTAGCACTCAGATTCCCCGAGATTGATCTAGACTCGGCTAGGAAGGAGAAAGCTTAGGTTAAAGCTTGTAATTAATGTACACATGTCACGAGAGGAGTCGGGGACTAATGAATATGTTTTGGGACCCATTGTATTTGTTCTTGTATTTTTGTTGGATGTATGTTTTGTTTGTCATTTCTAAGTTTGTACATAAGTTGCTTTTGCTGGCTCAAGTTATAGATTATTGTGCCGCTAAATCATAATTGCATAACAAGGTTTTAAGTAGGTTATATAGGTCAGATAGGCAGTATGTGCTTGCGAGTAGGTCGGTAACTGTTGTCGTCACATTCCCTTATAGGTTAAGAGGGTAAGCTAGGAGGGGGGTGGTGATAGTGTACTTGTTCAATATTCCATCATATATGACCTCTCTATCATATTGTCAAGGATGACCTAACAACATATCACCTGCATGCATAGGTACTACATCACAAAAGACTTCATCCTTATATCTTCCTGAAGTAAAAGAAATAAGTGCTTGGGAGTTTACCGTTGATACTTGATTTTATGAATTGGAAATGTGGGTGATATGCATTGATGAAATTGCATTGTGCACTCAAGTTTCCCCAGTGGAATCCAAGTGTAAATTCCTCTGAGTTTTTTGGTAAGTCCAGGGTCGAACACAAGGACTTGTGAAAACAAATTGCGTTGGTAATTTTTATGAAAACCTTGCGGTAACCGAGTAAATAAATTGTTAGTTTGTTGTTGATTACGGTAATGACAAAATAAACAAATGCGACAGATTTGAGAAAAGGCAGTTGTGTGATAGATGCAATGAGTATGCGATAAACGGGTTGAAAAAATCTTTAGCTAGCGTTACTTAGGAATGCATCAGACTATACGATCATGTTACAACCATACACAGTAAGTCATTTCCCAATGTAAATGTGATGCTCCTAAGTCTAGGACACATGTGTTGAATGTAAAAGTGTCCATAAAGCTTATTCCTAAGTCTCTACTCTTGTCCTATACGATGATGCAAAATGCATGAAAGCAAGGCGACCGCATACAACCATATCCTATCTCTAGGATGCATGCGATGCGTTAATAGCGCCTATCTCTTATATTTTGTGTGCTAATCTGACTCTCTCGAGCCTAGATTCTAACCTGACTTTCCCAAGTCTAGATCCTGTCCTTAGACTACCCTCCTGAGTATCTTTAATGGATGAATGAAGCATACATAATACAAGATAATCGCAAAGAATGAAGTTTCCCTAGTTGTGCTAGCTAAATGCTTCTCAACCAATTCAACTGATTTAGCTATTCATGCGTGAATAACAGAGAGTGAACAGATATAGAGAAGGAAATTCCATTTTCATAAATGAGTTGAGTACAAAATGACAATGGAAGTTAAAGGTAGAGAGCTTGGTAGCAATTCCTTGCTGACCGAGGCTTTTACACTGAAATCTCTATTATATTCTAAAGATGTTCCCGCTTCCGTAGGCGTCGGCCCTCTCTTTGTCCTTGAAGCTTTCGGCGCTCTCCTAAGCTTATCGGAACGATCTGCCGGCACAACTTCCTCCCTCGTGTCCACCTTAAAATGAAAGAAAACTATGAACAAAAGCGTGCGAACTGAAGTATGAAATCTCTAACTGCTCAACTTGTCAACCCCTTCTCTGAAGAATGCCCTTGGTATTTATAGAGCATCCATGGTGAAAGGTGACCTCTCTCTTGGTTATACAGATGGGACAGCTTTAATTCCTGACTGATGCACCGAATAATTATCACCGAAAAGCTGAATGTACTTTGTGACTGTTATCGGCTGTCAATTTCATTCGGATTCGACTGTCATCAACTTTCTGTCTCATCGTGATTGATTAGCCTTTCACCCTGATGCGCCCAACATGTTGCACTGATCAAGTTGCAGTGATCCTTTTCGGGCGAATGTTTGCGAACACAATCATCGCAAAAGCCTTGCAGTGAAGTTTCGCTCGACCAATGATTTCCTATGAACAAAATTCTTGCATTGTGTCAACGCATATTTTGCACAAAAATAAAAAAATCAACTGTTCTAATGCGTTGAACACATGCGACCACAATATTATGAAATCAATGCTTAATGGACGCAAATTAACATATTTCATCAACGCAATCCAACATTGTTTAAGAACTTAGCACTATGATAACGTGCATTTCTGCCCGTTATCAACCTTCAATTCTCCTTTGTTTGTCAAACATTGAAATAGGTATGGATTTGGATGTGGACGGGTAGTAAGTTGAAGTCTTTTAACAAGAAAGCTATTTACAACATTTGTGCAACTTCCACTATCAATCACCAAACTGCATTGTTCCTTCAATGAAGCATCTTGTATGATACAAATTCTCCCTTTGATCTTCAACTTTCTCTTATCTGATTTGCACACTAAGTAGCCTTCTCATAATTAAAGATATGGAATTACTTTCTTCGATGTAATCATCATTATGTGCTTCAAATTTTTCCTCAAGTTGTGCATCATGCTCCTCACATTTGTCTTTCGAATCAAATATTTACCATCAACATGACCTTTTTATTGACATATTTTTTTCTCATGTGTCCAAACCCCTTGCACTTCCAGTATTGAATAGAACTAGACTTCTCATTCACCTCTTTTAAAGTTTCATTCTTTTTAGTATTAGAGCTCTCAGCCTCCACTCTTTTTGTAGCCACAAGCTTTCCTTTTATTTCATTCCTGTTCATAAAACCATCCTTGTTCCAAGCATTAGAATTTGAAAAGGTATTAGATTCAAAAGTATATCTCTTGGATCGCTCTTTATCTTTTCTCAATTAATCTTCAATTTTGATTGCATAATGATATATATTTTCCAAGTAAGGTTATGGATTTTTATCAACCGAATGAGTAATTTCTTGGTTCAAACCTCCAAGGAATCTAGACATGGTGTCTTCTTCTTCTTCTCGAATTTTGGCTCTTCTTCTTCGTCTCTTGATAATATTTAACCACACTTTTTTTTCCCTGCCTCAAAGCTTGTAATTTAATTTTCAAATCTCTTTCATAGTGTTTTGGAACATACCTCTTTTTCATAACTTCTTTAAGTTCTTCCCAAATTTCAATTTTTCAGTATGGTTGGTGAATTCGTTAATGAAAAGTCTCATCTTTTTATTTTCACTATATGTGTTGCAATTAAACACATATTCTATCTTCCTTTCCCATTCCAAGTATGCCTCCACGTCCATCGTTCCACTAAATAGTGGAATTGTTTCTATCTTCTTAAATTCGTTCTCTTCTTCTTGGTTGCAAATTATTTCCTCCTCTTCCTCTCACGTTTCCTCTTCCTCTAACTTGTCTTTCTTATTCAATTAAATCAATAACTCCCTCATCTTCTTGTAAGACTCATTGTCTCTTTGTTGTTGTGCCTTGTTTTCTTGCCTATCTTCCTTCGTCATTTCCATCATATCTTGAATGGCTTGAAGAATAGCCATATTACTTTTTTGTATTTGTGGTACTCCTTCACCCTATGATATTTTCAAATTAGTAATAAAAGGACCTCACCATATTTCTCACTAATTTTACTCAAGCACACTCATGTTTATCACTCAAGTGTAGGCTTTTGATATTAGGTCAAAGATGTAAGGGTTGGCTTAAATTTTAGTGCAATCTTACTAAAGCTTGATGTAACCAATTCAAAGGATCAACTCTCACAAACTAAGACTAAAGTAAATAAACCTTAGGATCAACAACACGAAAATTTAAACAAAGGAAAAACTAATGAAAAGAACTACTCATGTTCCTTAGATCTTTGAATTTTCTTTTTTTTCTTTTTTTTTTTTTTTTTTTTTTTTTTTTTTTGCAACTGATTCAAGAACAAATTTAAAGAAGATTTCAAAACAAGTTGTATGTCTCGTATTACAAGAAATAAAAAGTTGAGAAACGAAAAAATAAATTGAAACAAAATAAAGATATTTCACCTCTAGAGTTGGCCAAGGATGATGGCCAATGCTCAGATACCAAATGATAAATGCCCATGTTGTTCGTTGGATGCAAAACTTGAGGTCCTTCTAGGATCCTTGCAAACACTCAGAAAGAAAATTGACTTAAATCAAATTTAGAATATATGATGGTCCCTCCTAGATCCTAAGACAACCCACTCCAGAATTAGCTTGATCAAGAATAATCCAACGAATTGATTTAATCATCAAATCTAAAGCAAGATTTGAAAGAAAAGCCAACACCAAGGAGTTGAATATGCACGAGTTGTCTAATATTGGTAATTTGAATTTTCAAGAGCATTATAAGCCATTTTAAAGGCAAATGGTTCTGGACATGACTAAGAACTCAAAAGTCATTCAAACACAATTAATTGTACATTGTAGAAAATAGGACCTAGGAACTTTAAACTTAATTATACATACTAATTAATTAGTCAAAATGAAAAATTTAAAATATAGAAAGTCTCCAAAGTGTCTTAAATAAATTCCTCTAGAAGGCTGCAAGCTTAATTCTCACGTTTGACAAGGTTTGACATCACATTTTCCCATGCAGTACACACTTGATAGCATTTTCTTCACAAAATCTACACATTTTTTTACCTCCATGCTATTTTCCAAACTGTAAAACTTTTTCTGTGCCACCTTCATGTCATTCTCTTACTCATTAAACTAATATTATACAAAAAAAATTGAGTTTAATATTATTTGTTGCTTCTTGTAAATTTACTAGCTTTTGAAGATGCAGTGTGAAAATCTCTTGAATCTTCTTTACCTTGATTCTTATAATTGCTCATTCGGGTACATGCAATGGTGCAATGGTGCAATGGTTGAACTCACATAAAACAAGACTTGAACAATTGAAAGCATAAGGACAAAAATGGAATGAAATTCAAAGTATAAAGACCAAAGTGGTATTTAAACTTTCTTTTTCGAGATTTAGAGATTAAATAGAATAAACTTAAAAGTCCAAAGACCAAAATGGAACCAACTTGAAAATAGAGAGGATCAAAATGATATTTAAATCATAATTCTTTTTGAAACCTTTAAACCATAAATTTATAGTGAGGATTTTAATCTCATGATCTTCTATTCAGATTGTACCGTTTGTATTTTCTAACATGGTAAATGATGGAGAGGGTAGAAAAGAAATTTGCACAACCTCAAATAGGTAAAAATGGTGAAGGTGGGAGATCAATTCTTCAACTTTAAATAGGTAATTGGGTCTAGCTCTCACTTAAAGTTAAAAGTAAAAAAATTAATTTATAGGGTTAAATGATTAAAAAAAAATCTCTAAGCTATAGGTTGTTTTAATTATACCTCTAAAGTTAAAAGAATTGCATTTTAACCCTTGAAAGTTCTATTTTTCTCATTTCAAGATAATTCTTAAAGAGCGAAAGTGAACTTGGCTCAGTCGTATTGGCATGCGTTCCAATCCATTGGAGGTTCAATCTCCCATCTAAGCAATTGTTGTGCTAAAAAAAATAATTCTTAAATAGTCGATTTTTTCTTCTTTAGAGTCGGAGTTCACAAAAAGAAAATCATAAACGAAAGAATGAAAAATTGAGGGCGTGAGGTTGAAAAAAGGAAGATGACAATAGATATGATTCACAAATACACCATTTGTCTTTATTTCTGTTGAAATGCCTTGAATCTGTTTGTTGGCGCTTCGAACAACCAAGTACAAGAGTCTCGCTGTCCGGTTAGTGAGTCGGGGTCCAGGGACGATTTATTTGTAGTTATTAGGATTATAACCCTAGGGTTTAGAGTAGTGCGCTATATGAACTATTTAACTCTAGAGACGCCGTTATGATTTAATTTCCTGAAAACATTCTCTCTAATAATACTGTTCTCCCTCTACCTGTAGACGTAGTTAACACACTATTAGTGAATCACGTATATCTATGTGTCGATCTTCTCTTTCTCTACGTTTCCCCTTTTGTGTTCTTTAATTATCGATTCCGTAATAATTTCTTTTTATTACGTATTTAGATTTGTTCTCATAACTAGATACAAAATTTTCATCTACGAATTCCAATGACAAAAACTAGCGAGGGTTATTTTGTAATTCGATTCAAATTTTAAGTGCTAAAATAAAAGTTGGGAATTTGTAATGAATAGCAAATTAAAAATACTATAAAGCAAATGTGTCACCCATATTTTTTATTTTGCAAATCTGGTAAGATTTTTAAATCTGGAACTTGGTTTATTAAACTCTGAAATTACCCATATTTCACGTTCCTCTCTTTTTCTTTCTCCAATACGCTTTATTTTTTATTTGATTTAAGAGTTTTTTCCTCCTTGATTATTAGTTGGTATCATCATAACTAAAAAATAAAATATTTATCAAAGTTTTTTAAATTCTCTAATTTTTATAACTCATTTAAAAGTGGATTCTCAGTCATATTGATTTTGCCTTCTTGATTATTGGTGACATTACAAGTTTTTTCTTCCTCTTGTCAATATCTTTTTCTTTGATTTTGTAGAGTTTTGTGGAAGACACTTTGATGTTTCTTTTCTCTATTTTTTTCTTGAGATTTGTTTTTATGAAGTTGAGTTGTGGTGACCAATATCATAATGTTGAATGAGTTCTTATGTTATTTCCTTCCTTACAAATGTATCAATTCTAAATATGGGTGTTTTTACCTTTTTCTTCTCATATATATATATATTATCTCAAACTTCAAATTTCATATTAAAATCAATAAATCAAAATTTCCTAATTCAATTCTAAATTTCTAAATTCCAAATCTTTCAAATTCTCCAAATCCTCAATTATCAAATCTCATATCAAACGAAGTCAAATAATTATTTTATCAATTATCCCAATTATTGCTCCAAACATCAAATAGAAATTGCATGATAATCAGATAGTAATCACAAAGTACTCAGTATCAAATAGAAATTAGATAACAATCAAATAGTAATCAAATAGCAATGGGTATCTGACAGGCCCGAAACTTACGTCATTAATAAGCCTCAAATTTGATCAAAAGAAAATTTGTAAAATCACTGAACTACTTCTATTACTACTAAAACATAGCAACAGCGGTAAGTGCGGAGTCGAATCACAGAGAAGCAAAGAATTAATTTCTTTTGGATTAGATTTGACCGTGAAAAAAATAGTAAAAACAGGTTTCTTTTTTGTTTTGATATTGAAAACATGCAAGAAAGATAAATTGCAAGGGACATACAGAACGGTAATGGATTCATCTAGTTCTTGAATCAAGTAGTCATTCAATGTAATTTATTTTCTGTCAAAATATCATCGGATTATGCATGCATAGCTACCCGATCGATGCGAATTAACTAATCTCTACAAAGACTGAAAATCAATTAATCTGAACTAATCGAGCATCCTAATTCGTAATTATGGTTGGAAAGACCGTGCTTTAACTAACCTACTTGCTCCTAGATACAATTGGGTCCTTAGCCGCCATAAAGAACTAGAAACACATGCATGAAGAACAAGGATTCAACTATGTTGATTAAGTGTCAGGAAAGTTGTGTTCAAATAATCAATTTATTCTTTAAATCTTGATTAAACGTGCAATGCAAAGATTCAAGGTCAGCTTATACATGCATGCTCATCTAATCAGTGCTACAAGGGTAAATTCAAACCATAGACGATTACAAGGATACGTGCGAGCCTAAATTTAGCTAAGATATGCAATCATGATAAGGACATCAATCCAACACATGAAAGCAAATCTAAATTATGCGAGATTCAAAGAAAAACAAAATTCTAATCTAAAGCACAAAATTGAACAGAAAACTCATCAAAATACAAGAAAGCTTGATACAAGAACTAAACAAAAGAATTACCTCATCGATTCCTAGATAAACCAACCAGATAGGTTCTAATACACCTCCATAATCAAAAAATAAAACAAAAACTAACCTAATGATACTGAAAACATAAAGGAAAAGGAAGAAATCAAGGCCTCTTCTCGGCCTCCATTGAAGAATAATACAATTTTTAGCATATCTCGACCTAAAACCAAAGAGAGGTATTTATAGAAATCTTCGCAGCGTTGCAACGCTCAACAAAAGAAGGCCACGAGCGTCAGAGAAAACGTTGCAATGTTGAGCATTCTATCAAAAACTCGATACTCGATGCACGATGATCCTTTACTCGATGTTCAAAGCTCGTTTACTCGATAACATTTTACTCGATTACTTGACGGCCTTTTACTCGATGATACTCGATGGCCTTTTTACTTGATGGAAATTTACTCGATTACTCGATGGTTGATTATACTCGATTATACTCTATGTCATTAATAAAAATATAGAATACTCGATGGAACTCGATAGCAATTTGGTAATTTCAACTCCTTTGAAGTCTGGATGCTCAAATCAACTCCAAATTGCTTCAAATTAACCCTAATCGGCTCCAAATCGTCAATTCTACCTCTTGATTGCTCGATACCTACAAAATAGGGAAAATAAACACATAAAATCCAATAACGAGTCCGAATTAAGCTAGGAATAATAGCTTTTTTTGAGAGCTATGAGTATCACTAATTTCTATTTGATTGTTGTAATCAGACAACGATCAGGTAACAATTAGTATCATTGATAATTTGACAATCATTATCATATAGCAATCTGTATTATTGAACCAGTATTAGATGGAAAATCAATATAAGATAGCAATTAAATAATAATCAGTATCAAATAGCAATCAAACAATAATCAAACAACAATCAGTATCATTGACAATTAGTATATATATATATATAGTAATCAGATAACAATCATATAATAATAACTATCAAATGAAAATAAGATAGCAATCACATAGAAATCATATAGCAATAAAATTTTAGACGAAAGTAAGTGAATCATGGCCACATGAGTGAGATTTGTCATGTTTGCAAAAAAGCAAAAACTAGGGATATGCTCCAAAATTTTAATTTTTTTTATTAAAATTGCAATTACCCCATAAAAATTTTCATAGTTGAGGAATATAATTGACGTCAACTCTATAATTTTGGGGGACTAGTATCGATGGCCTCTATTTAGGGGTCATCTCGAAATTTGACACCACTTTTCAATTTGCTCGATTTTTGGTCTTCTACTGATGTCATCATCCTATGAATTTTACCACTTTAACCCTTATCCCTTCTTCCTTCTTCCTTCTTCCTTCTCTCTTTTGCAAAAATTTTTTTTTTTTTCGTTTCTTTTCCGTTTTTGCTGCGATTTATGTTTATGTCACATTTTTTTCCCGTTTTTGGTGAGATTTCCTTCCCACTCTCCTTTCTTTTAGTTGCCCTCCTTTTTTGGTGATTTCTTTTGTTTATGTCAATATCTTCTTCTTCTTGAATCAAATATGTGAGTTGGAGCGTGAATCAGAACGAGAGGAAGAAGCGAGAGTGAGATCAAGAAATAAGAGAATGAAGCGAGAGTGAGAATTCAAATAAAGGAAAAGACTGAAATAAAAAAAAATACAAAATTGACAAGGAAGAAGCTAGAGGAAGAAAGAGAGGAAGAAGCGAGAGGAAGAATTCAAAAGAAGGGAAAAAATTAAGAAAAAAATGAAGGAGAGCAGGGTGAATTGAGGAACGAGATGAAGGAGTGAGAAATCTGGGTTGCGTCTGGCCTCGCATGCGCTTTGGGGTTAAAACGGTACTTTCACATGCGACTGACGTAAGTAGAATGCCAAATTTCGAACCTTTTTTTAAAGTGAGATCAAATTTCGAGTGGAACCCTAAATAGAGGCCATGGGTACGAATTTTCCTAATTTTGGGTATTATTTTAATAATTAAAAACTAATTTATACTCATCCATTCGTCAAAGTAAGCGTTGAATGACCTTTCTTTTTTAAATGGAAGGTTCGATCTTCATCGATATAGATGAGGTGTACAAGTGAGGCCTACCTCATGGATTCCTTATCCAAAGGCTAATGCTCTACAATAGAATCCACTTGGATTAGATTTGCTTTTGATATTTCTGTTGCTCGTTTCTCTTGGCACTAGAGAAAAAGAAACGTTTCCAAATCCTCCTCAATTCAAACAAAAGACGATGCTCCATCTCCAAGAACTTCAAATGGCATAGCAATCTCCATCAACGAGCATGTTTTCATCGGAATTTCTCCCTCAGAGCCTCCATTTCACCAACCCATTATCGAAGCCAACAATTCCCCGATCACATTCAGACTCCCTCGTCACTCGCAAATTTTCAAACAAAACCCATCTCAGAAATGGCGCATCTTCTGCTGAATCCAGAGAACCCCATTTCTCCAATCTCCATAACAGAGATGCCCATTTGATGAAACTCCTCAACAGATCCTGCAGAGCTGGGAAGCACAATGAGTCGCTCTATTTTCTCGAAAGCGTGGTGAGTAAAGGCTTTAAACCTGATGTTGTTCTCTGTACGAAGCTCATTAAAGGGTTTTTTAATTCGAGGAATTTGAAGAAAGCTATGAGGGTTATGGAGATTTTGGAAACTTATGGTGACCCTGATGTTTATTCTTACAATGCTATGATTAGTGGGTTTAGTAAAGCTAATCAAATTGAGTCTGCAAACAAGGTGTTTGATAGAATGCGCAGCAGGGGATTTTCCCCTGATGTTGTTACATACAATATAATGATTGGGTGTTTGTGTAGTAGGGGAAAGCTTGAGCTTGCTTTTGAAGTTATGGATGAGCTTTTGAAGGATGGATGTAAACCATCTGTGATTACTTACACAATTCTTATAGAAGCAACCATTCTTGAAGGTAGAATCAATGAAGCTCTTGAGCTGTTTGATGAATTGCTGTCGAGGGGCCTCCGTCCCGACTTGTATACATACAATGCCATCATTAGGGGTATTTGCAAGGAAGGAATGGAGGATCGAGCTGTGGAATTTGTTCAGGGTTTATCAGCTAGAGGGTGTAATCCAGATGTGATTTCATACAATATTCTGCTGCGTTCCTTTTTAAACAAAAGCAGGTGGGCAGACGGGGAGAAGCTTATGAAAGACATGGTTTTAATTGGCTGTGAGCCGAATGTCGTTACTCACAGCATCTTAATTAGTTCGTTGTGTCGTGAAGGGAGAGTTGGGGAAGCAGTGAATGTGTTGAAGGTGATGAAGGAGAAAGGCTTAACCCCAGATGCATATAGCTATGATCCACTGATTTCTGCCTTCTGCAAAGAAGGGAGATTAGATTTAGCAATTGAGTATTTGCACAAAATGGTTTCTGATGGTTGTTTGCCTGATATTGTTAACTACAATACAATTTTAGCTACTCTTTGTAAATTTGGTAGCGCTGATCTGGCTTTAGACATCTTTGAGAAGCTAGATGAAGTGGGTTGCCCTCCAAATGTGAGCTCCTACAACACAATGTTCAGTGCACTTTGGAGCTGTGGGAAGAAGATCAAGGCTCTGGAGATGATATCAGAAATGATAAGAAAAGGAATTGATCCTGACGAGATAACGTACAATTCTCTGATCTCATGCTTGTGTCGGGACGGGTTGGTCGATGAGGCTATTGGATTGTTGGTAGACATGGAAGCTACCAACTTCCAGCCAACAGTGATCAGCTTCAACATTGTTCTGCTGGGAATGTGTAAAGCACACAGGGTTTTTGAAGGCATTGAGTTGCTAATAACAATGGTTGAAAAAGGTTGTGTACCGAACAAAACTAGTTACGTCTTGTTAATCGAGGGGATCGCTTATGCTGGGTGGCGAGCAGAGGCTATGGAGTTGGCTAACGCTCTGTACAGATTGGGAGTTATTTGTGAGGATTCTTCCAAGCGTTTGAATAAGACATTTCCAATGCTTGACGTTTATAAAGGGCTAAGCTTATCAGAAAGCAAGAACCAACTCTTGCAAACCTGATGTTGACTACAGAAGTTTCAACTTTTGGCCTATTTTGTGTGTAATGCTTTAAAAGGAAAATGATTCTGATTTTTTTTTTCCCTGTTCAGCTCAGTGATTAGAAAGCAAAGGAAGCAAATTTTTTGATAATCTAGAAGATTAAGGTCATCAACTCATGCAGCTTGTATTTACCTTCTAAGGGAGATACTCAAATTAACCTATAAGATCGGGCTCTAACCATATTTGACTACAATTTCTTTTGTGCACTCAATTCTAGAAGACCTCTTACTGGAGTGATTACTACGTCCTTGCAATTTTATTAACCAATTAATTAACTTTTTAAATTAAAAATAAAATTTTCTGATAAATAAATTAAGGAAAAAGAATTAAAATATCATTAAATCAATTTTTTGAATAACAACAAATTTTAGTTCGGGATTTCTAAAAATGCGATGGAAAACTATAAGACTCAAAACATAATATGCAGAAGCGATGATACTAGTCTCATGACACCATCAACAGATCCCTTCGTCAAGTGTCTAGTTTGTTCTTTCCTTGACTTGAAAAATGTTTAAAGATAGGATGAGTATGAAAAATATTCAATAAGTAAACTCACTATTGGGATCAGGCTCTATAAATCACATGCAATCATGAGCTAAATGTTTTTCTTAAACGAGCCAAATACAAAGAAACTTGCATAAAATAGTAAATAAGATAGGAAATCGGGAATGGGGGCTAAGAGATTTTATAACTCAAACTAAACAAGGAAAATGCACACACAGAAATTGTGAGCGTGTTTCGACATTGTAAGTAGCATTCCGACACTTGATGATGTAGCACTCAAATCTTTGAGCAAATCTTGAAGAAAGTTTTATTAAAATGTGTGTGAGAATAGAAGACAAGTTCTCCTTAAATAGACCCAAGAAGAAAAGGCTTGATCACCCCTAAACTAACTAACTAACTAATCTAAACCTAACCCCCTTTAAATAGACACAAAGAGGAAGGATAGGGTCACACCTAAACTAAAATTAACAAAATGAATAAATACTAATGAAAAATACATTTGACAAAAAACTTGTAAGAATTCCTAAAATACCCTACATCAATTTTCCTTCCCCAACAAAGAATAACTCAACTCGAGTTATGTTGCTAGGTGAAATTTATCTAGTGGGTAATATGGAGTGAGGTCCACAACATTGAATGTGAATTGGATGTTGAGTGAAGGAAGAAGGCAAGTTGATAGGCATTTTCTCTAATTTTATTCATGATTTTGAATGGTCTGAGCTTCTTGTTGGAGAGTTTGTTGTAATTTCCAGTGGGTAGCCTTGTTTTTCTGAGATGGATCATTACTAGATCTCCAGGTTGGAAGATTTGGATGTGTTTGTGTTGATCAGCTTTAGCTTTGTATGATGCATTGACAACTTCTAGGTGGTCTATTACTTCCTGGTGTAATTTTTTTATTCGGTCTACCATTTTTTTTTTTTGCTTCTGTACTTAAATCAATAGATGATGGAAGATTAATAAGATCAAAAGTTAGACAGGGATGTTTAGTATAAACTACTTCAAATGGACACTTCCTTGTAGATTTCTTCTGTATATTGTTGTAAGCAAATTCAACTTAGGCAAGACAAGTATCCATATTCTCAGTTTGTTGCTGGAAAGACATCTAAGTAGGTTGCCAAGTGTCCTATTTGTTACTTTCGTTTAGCCATCTATTTGAGGGTGGCTTATAGTGTTGAATTTTAGGTTTGTGTCAAACCTTTTCCAAAGACTTTTCCAAAAGAAACTCATGAACTAATCTCGATCTGTTACTATTGATTTTGGGATCCCATGGATTATGACAATCTCACTGAAAAAGTGGTTAGCGAGGTTCATAGCATCGGATGTTTTTTTGTAAGCAATAAAATGTGTCATCTTGCTAAATCTGTCCACAAAAATAAATATGGATCCAAAACCTCTTTGTGTTTTAGGTAATCTAGGGATAAAATCCATGGATAAATCCTTCCATATAAATTTGGAATGAGTAAAGGTGTGTATAGTCCAGTATCTTGAGTTCTTCCTTTGACTTTTTGACATATAAAACATCGTTTTACAAAGTTGCTTACATCTTTCCTTTTTTGCGGCCAATAAAAACGTTCACTAATTGAAATTAGGGTTTTGTCCCTTCCAAAATATATGGCTAAACTGTTTGAGTGAACTTCTTGGATAAATGCTTCTCTAAGAGATCCTTGAGGTAGAAAAGGAATCCATCAAGTAAGTGGAAGTCTATACATCTGTTGTTAGTTAAACAAGATTGTCATGTGTCATGGAAATCAGGGTCATATTCATATGATATAGGACAGTGGTCAAAACCAATAATGGATCCACATAAAAGTTTAATAAATTGGCTTTCCTACTTAAAGCATCTACTACCTTATTCGAAGACACTGAAGTGTGTTTGATCACGAAGTCAAATTTTTTGATAAAAGTAATCCATCTAATGTGCATTCTACCAACATGCTTTTGGGAATGTAAAAATTTTAAGGAGTACTAGTCAGTGAGTAAGACAAATTCTTTTCCAATGAGGTAGTGTTCCCAATGATGGAGTGCAAACTAAGGAGTATAGTTTCTATTCGTAGGTGGACCTTTTTTGGCAAGGTTCACTCAATGTTTCACTAAAGAACTCAATTGGGTGATTTTGCTAAGATAAGACAACCCTAATACCTACCCTACAAGCATCAACAGCAACTTTGAATGCCTAAAAGAAATCGAGTATAGCTAGGACTGGAGGAGATGATAATTTGGATTTCAACGTATCGAAACTATGTAAGGTATCTTCATTCCATTCGAACTTTCCTTTCTTAAGGAAATTGGTAAGAGAAGTTGCTAGAGAGCTAAAATTTCTAATGAATTTATGATAAAATGAAGCAAGACTAAGGAAGGATTACACCTCTTTTACTTTTTAGGTGGCCACCATTCTATTATGGCTTGAAGTTTGGTTGGATCCGCTTAAACTCCTTGACTATTGATGACGACTCCTAAAAAGCAAACACTGGAATTTTGAAATGCACACTTCTTAATATTGATGACTAGAGAATTATAAGCTAAAATATAAAATACTTCCTTGAGGTGTATGAGATGGTTTTCAGTGGATTTGCTGTAAACCAATGTCATGAAAATAAATAACAACATATTTGTTAAGAAGGGGAAAAAAGTTGGTTCATAAGCCTCATAAACATGCTAGGGGCATTGGATAACCCAAATGGCATTACAAGCCACTCAAAGAGTCACTCGTTGGTTTTGAAGGCTATTTTCCATTCGTCACCTTGTCTTATACGGATTTTGGTGATATCCACTAGCAAGATCAATTTGGAGAATATTTTTTATCCAGCTAATTGATCCAACAAATCAGAAATTTGAGGTATAGGAAAACGGTATTTGATGGTTATTTTAGTTGTTGCCCGACGTCAATACATAAGCGTTATAAACCATGTTTCTTTGAGGCTAAAAGAGCGGGCACCGCACAAGGGCTAAGGCTCGATTGAATATGCTTTTTATGAAGCAAATCCTGAATGATCTCATTAAGTATTTGATATTCCGATGGGCTCATTTTGTAGTGAGAAAGGTGAGGTAAGGATGATCCCGGTATGAAGTCTATGTTATGTTGGATGTCCCTAAGTGGGGGAAGGTCGTTTGTTTGAGTTGTTAGGGTAGGAAAATTATCCAAAAGATGTTGGACTCTGCTGTCTATAGGGGTGGGCAAAATAGGAGGTTTATTTTCCTTGATAAGAAAGGCCATTGAAAAGGTTGATGCTTAAGTGATTGCTTCTTTATTGAACAGAAAAGTGAATAAGTGTCCCTTTTGTTTAGGTTAGGCCGAGCTTGTAGCGGTAGAGATATTATGATTGAGTGGTATTAGAAGAATTTGCTTCCTCATCCAATCAAATTCAGAAGTGTCACTCCCTTTATGAATTGTTTGATTGTCATATTGCCAAGGTGTAAACCCCTAAACCTATTTTATTAATTAATTATGTTAAGCCTCCATAATTACGAGTTAATGATGTTTACTTTAGTTAATTGGTATGTGAAGTATAAGATGAATACGTGTATGATATTTAAAAAGAGAAAAATTTTTCGGGTATTAGAAAGAAGTTTTCTCGGGTGGACAAGAGGGCAACCAACACTTAGAGAAAAATTTGAGAGCCCAAAGAAACGAAAATTTAGGCATGTGGCCAGTTGAAAGAGGGTAGAAAACTTCCTAGGTGTTAGTAGTTGAGCTCTCGGGTGAGATGGGGAAACTAACACTTGGATGGAAATCAGAGCACTAGATGCGATGCAGGCATGATGTACTATGCGTTCAAGGGAGGAAATGGGCTAAGTCTAGCATGACGCTTGCGTTGATGGCCATATAGAGGGAAGGATGGGTCGAGGTTGCCAAGAAAGAGTTAACTTTACAAAGAGCTTAGTAAAGGCCAGTATGGTGGTATGCAAACAGTTGAGTTAGCCTAGGTGGGCATATAGTAGGCATTGAGTAATGCCCAGGAAGTTAAAAGGTGTGGCACAAGGCATGGGTTAGGAGGCCACTAGACTCGAAAGAGCAAGATTAGATCTGCATAAGCAAGAGATAGGGACTTAGAGATAAGCTCTGTTTGCCAACCTGCATCGCATGCACCCTATAGATAGGTTATGATATTATGTGGTCGCCTTATTTGTGTGTGTGTCATTTTGTCATCGCATAGATAAGAATAGAGGCTTATGTGTAGGTCCTATAGACTCATCGCATATATCACATGCGTTCTAGTATTAGAAGCCGTCGCATTTGCGTCAAGAGATGATTTGCTATTGCATGTGTGTTGCATGAACGCATAACAAGAACGCATCCTAGAAAGTGTTAGCCGAACCCCTTCTCAACCCGTTCACCGCATACTAATTACATGCAGAAATGCATGTCATCTTAGGCCTTTTATATAGAATTATGAAGGTCGTTAAGCAGAATTTGCGGCAATTATGTTGGGAATTCAAGAGAAATTGAGTTTTCGGCGTTCAGCATTACGAATCTCAACTAACTCGTTATTTTGCATTGAGCGTTCAATTATTTATTTTTGTAGCTAACGCTCAGTGGACGTAAATGCGGAAACCAGACAACCGCATAGACGATTGCATGCGGAGAAACTCTCCATCACAAAGGCGAGCGTGCTCGATCAACGCATGGATGTTGCGGTAATTAGTGGTATGCATCCATCACATAGGAGTTGCAATCGTCAAGCGATTGAGGTAAGGATGATCCCGGTATGAAGTCTATGTTATGTTGGATGTCCCTAAGTGGGGGAAGGTCGTTTGTTTGAGTTGTTAGGGTAGGAAAATTATCCAAAAGATGTTGGACTCTGCTGTCTATAGGGTGGGCAAAATAGGAGGTTTATTTTCCTTGATAAGAAAGGCCATTGAAAAGGTTGATGCTTAAGTGATTGCTTCTTTATTGAACAGAAAGTGAATAAGTGTCCCTTTTGTTAGGTTAGCCGAGCTTGTAGCGGTAGAGATATTATGATTGAGTGGTATTGAGAAATTGCTTCCTCATCCAATCAAATTCAGAAGTGTCACTCCTTTATGATTGTTTGATTGTCATATTGCCAAGGTGTAAACCCTAAACCTATTTTATTAATTAATTATGTTAAGCCTCCATAATTACGAGTTAATGATGTTTACTTTAGTTAATTGGTATGTGAAGTATAAGATGAATACGTGTATGATATTAAAAAGAGAAAAATTTTCGGGTATTAGAAAGAAGTTTTCTCGGGGGACAAAGAGGCAACACAACACTTAGAGAAAAATTTGAGAGCCAAAGAAACGAAAATTTAGGCATGTGGCAGTTGAAAGAGGGTAGGAAACTTCCTAGGTGTTAGTAGTTGAGCTTTCGGGTGGATGGGAAACTAACACTTGGATGGAAATCAGAGCACTAGATGCGATGCAGGCATGATGTACTATGCGTTCAAGGGAGGAAATGGGCTAATCTAGCATGACGCTTGCGTTGATGGCCAATATAGAGGGAAGGATGGGTCGAGGTTGCCAAGAAAGAGTTAACTTTACAAAGAGCTTAGTAAAGGCCAGTATGGTGGTATGCAAACAGTTGAGTTAGCCTAGGTGGGCATATAGTAGAGCATTGAGTAATGCCCAGGAAGTTAAAAGGTGTGGCACAAGGCATGGTTAGGAGGCCACTAGACTCGAAAGAGCAAGATTAGATCTGCATAAGCAAGAGATAGGGACTTAGAGATAAGCTCTGTTTTGCCAACCTGCATCGCATGCACCCTATAGATAGGTTATGATATTATGTGGTCGCCTTATTTGTTTGGTGTCATTTTGTCATCGCATAGATAAGAATAAGGCTTATGTGTAGGTCCTATAAGCTCATCGCATATATCAATGCGTTCTAGTATTAGAAGCCGTCGAATTGCGTCAAGAGATGATTTCTATTGCATGTGTGTTGCACATGACGCATAACAAGAACGCATCCTAGAAAGTGTTAGCGAACCCTTCTCAACCCGTTCACCGCTACTAATTACATGCAGGAAATGCATGTCATCTTAGGCCTTATATAGAATTATGAAGGTCGTTAAGCAGAATTTGCGGCAATTATGTTGGGAATTCAAGAGAATTGAGTTTTCGGCGTTCAGCATTACGAATCTCAACTAACTCGTTATTTTGCATTGAGCGTTCAATTATTTATTTTTGTAGCTAACGCTCAGTGGACGTAAATGCGAAAAACAACAACCGCATAGACGATTGCATGCGGAGAAACTCTCCATCACAAAGGCGAGCGTGCTCGATCAACGCATGGATGTTGCGGTAATTAGTGGTATGCATCCATCAATAGGAGTTGCAATCGTCAAGCGATTGCGGTCATCGTAGAAGTTACGGTATTAAGTGAATGCAGTCACTACACAATTGCAGTACACAGATAACGCAGAATAATGGGATCAACGCAAGTGGTGAATGAACGCATCAACACAAATCAAAGATAATGTTGACATTCTCACTACCACGTCGTTGGCAGCAGGATTCAGAAAGGATAAATGCGTCGAATGTCAAAATCAAAGCAGTCCATTAATGCTGTCAGCGATCTAAGCTCTATATAAAACCGCATGAGCAGAATTCCAAACTATTAGGGATCCCTGAAACAGCGGTTTTCCTGTGATCTCAGAAAATGCAGTGAGAAGAAGCTTGAGAGTTATTCACCTCCTTATCATTCGAGTGACGACCGAAACCTTCGACTGGAGCTAGATCTCGAGAGAGTAACCTTCATCGCCCATTCATGCACCACTGGCAGCTTGAGCATATCTGCTAGAAGCAATCTTTGCTTCAGCCGATCATTTCATTTTCCTTTCTTTTCTTATTTGTATTGTATACATTTTTGATTAAGGAATTAATACATTTTGTGTTCATACATTTCTATGTTTCCTTTGATTCCATCTCCTTCTTTACTTAGCATCTTCAAATTTATTGCATCATGTTGAGATTGCTTGAGATATTCGCATACTAGTCATGTGATTAGGGATATGAAGCATGTAGCAAACCATTGAGAGTGTCGTTGTGTGAGTATGTGAAAAAACCTTATTTCTTAGTGTGAAGGTGCGGCAATGCCTGTCTATAGGCTAACGCATTACTTGCTAGAGTAAAGTCAGCAACATCAACTGCCGGGAAGGGTAGTGGATGTTGCATCAAGTAATGTAAGTCATTGTTCACTAGGATAGGAACAATCTTAGTCAGCAAAGTTATGCGGGTTACCTTTCCTATGAGCGCTTCATCATTCATTTAGGTTTTACTTGTGGAGTCGTTAAGTCTATTAAAAAAAATACAACAATCTAAAGACTTGGAAAGCGGAGATTGGAATAGCATAGGCAAGGAATGGGGAATTGGGTGGATGATAGCTTCCATTTGCTTTCACAACAAACTATATGGCACCCTACGGATGGGATATGCATTTATTAGGAATAGGGGAATTAGTGGTGGTTGTATGCTCATCTCGACACTTATGCATATACCACCGATACGTTTCATAAGTTTGGCTTTATAGTGTGTTTAGCATGATTGTTAGTAGCTTGCGTTGACTAAGGTTGCCCTATACGTCACTTTTAATTGTTTGCATATGAAATTATCTTGCTTAATGTTCCATATCTTTCTTTCATTCAGTTTGTATATACATGTCACATGACTATGTCGCTGTCTCTATCTCTCATATGCATAATAATATTTATTTTTTGTGTTTCTTATTTGATTTTCACTTGCGTGTCTGGGTTTAGCTAGAGTGGACGTAGTAGTGTTAATTAACTACCCATGCCCCTCATTCTTTTATTTCAAATCGTCGCATGCAAATACACATTCATATTCTGCTACAAGACCCTATGTTCGACTAGGATCACAGCG
>NC_052350.1:30324255-30329297 GCF_009727055.1 Benincasa hispida
ATCACCCGAGAAACTTGCGTTTGCGTTATACTTGGCGCGAGCACAAGAAAACTTGTGACAGGACGCATAGTCATCGCATACATTTGTTGGCGCATATTCATTCCAACGCATGACCACCAACGCATGACTATCAACACATACCTTAAGAACATGCATCGCATATTGCGTCCAAGGGATTTTAGTTGTCGAGTAAATTGACATCTAATTTCCCGTCATCAAGTTTTTGGATTTGTTGCCGGGGACTTGGCAGCTAATTGTTTGTTAAGTTTTGTTTCTCTACAGGCAAACGTTCTATCTGGGGAGTATTGTAGCTTGTGTGACCAGACTGCAAACAATATTGAAGTGTAGGCGATGCGCTGAAAGCCAGTATTGACCCCAAGATACAAGGGCAATCAGTCACAGAAGAGCTGAAGGTAATCCTAAGCACATGACGACCGTATGCGCCCAACAATTGCTAGAAGTTCCAATGGTCAAGGCAACTTGACCCAAGCAGTTGAAAGCCATCTCCTGCATGGAAGACTCCTTACGGTGACAACATCCCTATTTTTCCAGGGACGTCTTCTACTCTATCTTTATCTTACTTTCTTAGTATAGGTTATTTTTATTTTTATTGTTATTTTTTATATATGGTTGCTTCTTTGGTTGTGGTACGATTGTTCCTTGCAGGTGCTACAATAAGTCTCCTCGGTGCGCAGCTCAACGGAAGAATTAATTTCACCCTTCAATGCATAGCTTCGATCGCGTGAATTCCAACGCATAATTGCATGTGTTGCTCCGCCTAAGGTTCTTTTCTTGTTATCCTTTATGCACTATCCTTTTGAAATTCTATTTTTCCCGATTGCATTGTTTTGCGAAGTTTCTATGATGGCATGTATAATTCACCGCATCTTCTGATTAATCATCGCAAGGCACTCTTTACTTTTATGAGCTTCTTCAAATTTTGAAAGTCTTAAGTTTTAATTTGTGTAAATCTTTGTTCAAACATTTATTATCGCATTCCTGTAAATTTGCTTTTAGCTTTGCGGTGAGAACGTTGCCAACCTCTAAGTTTGGGGGTGGCAGCGGTCTCGGAGAATTGCGTTCATTTGCATTGCGATCATTTCAAAAAAAAAAAAAAGTNTGCCAACCTCTAAGTTTGGGGGTGGCAGCGGTCTCGGAGAATTGCGTTCATTTGCATTGCGATCATTTCAAAAAAAAAAAAAAGTGATTTTTTTAGAATAATAACTCCACTATCAATGCAATGAGTAAACCCATATTGATAAGAGTTAAGTTATGAAGGGCACTCACTCGTAGTTGGATGTCCGCATGACACACGTGAGGGCAAGCCAAAATGAAAGTGAGTTGCCAGGATCAACGCATACGTGCAACTCCTCTGTCCGGCACAAGCCAAAACAAGTAAGACAAGAGTTGAGTTGAATATGGAATGCAACCGAAGTTGGATGCCCGCATGACACATGTAGAGGTAAGCCAAAACAAAGGGTGTAACCATGTTCAACGCCGCATTTGAATAAGTCATCGCAAATTTTTGAAATATTTTGAACGAACGCATTCTCAAAAGCTAAATGCAAAGTTGCAGTGAATGAGTAAAAAAAATTTGAGCAAAGGCTTGCCGGATTTAAACTTAGAAAAGATCTTTTTGAAGAAGCAGCCAAGTAAAGAAGAGCATTGCGGTGATGGTTAGAGGTGTGTGTAAATTATATTCTGAGAAACTGGTCATCAGAAAAGGACAGCAGGAAGGTCAGTTAGAATTTCTTGAGTATAACGCATGCTTGAGGACAAGCATGATTTTAAGTTTGGAGGTGTGATGACATGTAGAAATGCATGCATCTTAGGCCTTTTCCTTAGAATTATGAGGGCTGTTAAGCGGAATATGCAACAATTATGTTAGGAATTCACGAGAAATTGAGTTTGCGGCGTTCAACATTACGAATCTCAGCTAACTTGTTATTTTGCGTTATTATGAGTTCAATTGTCTATTTTTGTAGCTAACGCGGGAAGTGGATGCAAATGCAAAAATCGGACCACCACATAGACGACTGCATGTGGAGAAACTCTCCATCGCAAGGGCGAGCGTGCTAAATCAACGCATGGATGTTGCAGTAATCANCGTGCTAAATCAACGCATGGATGTTGCAGTAATCAGTCGTATGCATCCATCACATAGGAGTTGTGATCGTCAAGCGATTGCGGTCATCGTGTAGAAGTTGTTGTATTAAGCGAATGAGGTCACTACATGATTGCAGCTACACGATAACGCAGAATAATGGGATCAACGTAAGGTGGGTGGAATGATTGCATCAACGCAAATCAAAAGATGATGTTGACATCTCAACTACCATGCTGTTGGCAGCAAGGATTCAGAAAAGACTAAACGCGTTGAATGTCAGAATCAATGTAGTCCATTAATGCTGTCAGCGTTCCAAGCTCTATATAAAAAAGTCGATGAGCAGAATTCAAAACTATCCGGGGATTACCCCTGCAACCTAGGGTTTTCCCTGTGATCCAGAAAAATGCGTGAGAAGAATCTTGAGAGTTCTTCACCTCCTTCATCCATTCCGAGTGACGACCGAAACCTTCGACTGGAGCTAGATCTCGAGAGAGTAACCTTCATCGCCCATTCATGGCACCACTGGCAGCTTTGACGCATATCTGCTAGAAGCAAGTCTTTGCTTCCAGCCGATCATTTCATTTTCCTTTCTTTTCTTATATTGTATTGTATACATTTTGTGATTAAGGAATTAATACATTTTGTGTTCAATACATTTCTATGTTTCCTTCGATTCCATCTCCATCTTCTTTACTTAGCATCTTCAAATTCATTGCATCACTTAGTGAGATTGCTTGAGTATCGCATACTTAGCCATGTGGATTACGAATATGAAGCATGTAGCAAACCATTGAGAGTTGTGCGTTGTGTGAGTATGTGAAAAAACCTTATTTTCTTAGTGTGAAGCTGCGGCAATGCCTGTCTATAGGCTAACGCATTACTTTTCTATGAGTAAAGTCAGCAACAATCAACTGCCGGGAAGGGTAAGTGGATGGTTGCATCAAGTAATGTAAGTCATTGTTCACTAGGGATAGGAACAATCTTAGGTCAGCAAAGTTCATGCGGTTACCTTGTCCTATGAGCGCTTCATTCATCATTTAGGCTTACTTGGGAGAGCAGTCTAAAACAACCAAATCTAAGACTCGGAAAGCAGATTGGAACGCATAGGCAAGAATGGGGAACTTAGAGATAAACTCCATTTGCTTTCACACAGCATATGCACCCTACGGATGGGATATTGCATGCATCCAGGAAGTAGAATATGGTGGTTGTATGTGTTCATCTCGACACTTATGCATACCCACCGCATACGTCCTAGATTTAGGCTTTTAGTGTGTGTAGTATGATCGTATGGCTTGCGTTGACTAAGGCTGCCCTTGTGGTCACTCTTAAGGGATGTTGAAATCATCTCCGCATTTTATCTTTTTTTCCCATTCATTTACTTCATGTCAAGAGTTTTCGTGTCTCATCTCTCATGCATATTCTCATTACGTTGTCTGTTAGCTAGGAGTAGGAGCAGTGTTAGCTTAACTACCTCTCTATCATTCTTTTATTCAATCGCCGCATGCACAACCACTACATTCATTTTGCTACAAGTTCCTGTGTTCAATCTCGGATCACCCGAGAAACTTACGTTCGCGTTATACTTGGCGCGAGCGTAAGAAAACTTGTGACAGGACGCATGGTCATCGCATACATTTATTGGTGCATATTCATTCAAACGCATGACCACCGACGCATGACTATCAATGCATACCTTAAGAACATGCATCGTATATTGTGTCCAAGGGATTTTAGTTATCGAGTAAATTGACATCTAATTTTCTATCATCACATATTCATCGCATCTTCCGTATTATTAATTCTTTTCGTAACTCCGCCGCATACATTTATTTTACATCGCAAACATCAACCCAGAACAACTATTTGATTGATTGGTTACCGCAAAATCTTCTTGAAAATTATCACCGCATACCATTTTCCTTAGTCCCTGAATTCGACTCTGGACTTAACAGGAAACTCAGTGGAATTTATACTTGGATTCTGCTGAGAAAACTTGTTGCTCAACACATCTCCATCACCGCATTTCATTCCATAATTTCACCTCATAAAATAATGCATCAACCTTATTCTAGTAACACCATTAGATGCGGCCTACTCTGTAGTTGTTACAAAGAGTTGTAAAGTGCTATATACGATGTGATCCTAATTCGTACATGTTAGGACATGAGGAGTGGGAACGTTCTATGCAATGAGTTTGCATAAGATCAGGACCAAGAAATAAGTCACTCTTACTTTATAATGCTGTTTACTGTTTAAGACTGACTATTTCACCTAGATGACCTAGGTAACTCGATCTTAATCCTGAGCCAACTATAAACTTCTGTTTATTCAGGATTGCCCTTAGATTTGCATAGTTGATGGTTGGCTCAATAGCGTCGACTCAATAAGACTCCCATTTTAGGGATAAGACCGGATAGATAGCTGGGGACATAGGGTGTAAGATGGATCACAAACCAGTTGTTCATTAGAGAATCAGTGGGGACTTGAGGAATAAGACGTAATCTCGAGGGTAAAATAGATATTTGACCCAACCGTTATTACGAACAACCTATGAAGAACCGACTTGCAAATTATGGTTAAATCATATGGACATAATATATCTACAGTGAGGGGAGTGCAACAATAAGCTTTAGTGGAGTGACCCATTAGTTAACGAATGGGGATTAATTTGGTCTAATGAGTTTAGATAATTAATCTCGGATCGTTGGACCCCATAATCTGTAGGTCCGCGAGGTCCCTACTAGCTCGTACCTGACTAGCTCTAGAATAGCGTGATAAGTTAATTTGAAACGTTCAAATTAGAATTAAGGGAATTAGTAATTATATGAGATATAATTACATGTTTAATTTTAGAATTAAATGGAATAGGAGAATTTATATATTTAAATATGATTTAAATATATAAAGATGGATATGTGTTAAAATTAATTTA
>NC_052350.1:30329317-30332951 GCF_009727055.1 Benincasa hispida
TTAAGTTTTATTTAATAATTAATTTATGAAATTAATTAATTTTTTCATTTTTTAAAAATCAAAATAGATTTTATAAAATCAAATTTTTATTTTTAGATAAAATTGGAAAATTTGAAAACAAAAACACAAAATGGAAAAATGGATTTTTCCATTATCCATCACCTAAGTAACTCACACATGAAGCATTATTTGCCTTGTCTTCACCAAGTATGAGCTGCAAAAGCTCTTCTATTTGCATGTTGATTTGCAATATAATGAAGAAATTTGAGTGAAAATCGGGCATCCAAGATTTATAGAGTTTTTTAGAGAAAAACTGGTCTGAAGAAAGGTTCTTCAACAAGGTTGCAGCAGTGAGCTTTTCTCCTTCATCCCTTGATTCAAACTTGTTTTGAGTCCAAGAACTCAATCTAGAGCACCAAGAGAATAGTGGGGAAGATCTTGAGGTGGTCTACAATAAGATATGGAGAAGATTGCGGTTGGAGAGTGAGCTTTGAAGAAGTTCTACAAGAAGTATGTCTTGAAACCCATTTTTCTGCAGAAGCATGCTTTATATTATGCCAAAATTAGTGAATTTGACTGCTTAGATGATCATTGTGCTTCCGCTGCTGTTGATACAATCCTACACAAAGATGTATTTACATGCTAACTTTGAAACCTAAATGGTTAATCAGTTCAATAAACAAAATTGTCTTTTAATTTTATCCTCCTTAGAACTTATGTTCAATTAATTTCTGAGGCTTGACACCTCAACTCTATCCTATGTTTTCTTTAGTTACATAGGAGTGATTGTTAGGTCTTGAAAGAGCTATGTTTTCTATGTTAATTCCCTCAATTCTACTTCAATTCTTTGCTTAAAATGTATATTTTATAGGCAAAATCCAATCTCGGCAACAATGGATCCATTACAACAAATATGGAGCTAAATCAAGCAAAAATAGACCAACAGGATCACTTAAAAATAAGAGCAATTACAAATTACCACATTGCCTCTTAAAAGGATCAAATTTACACATTTCAGCAATGCTCGAAGCATCCCAATGCTCCCTCCATAACGTAACCAACGCTAGCTTAACGCTGACCGACAGAATGCTATATTTTGCTACAAAACAGGGCAACATCGCAATGCTCTACGCAGCATTGCAATGCTCTGGAAAATGACGAAAAAATACAAACGCGTGCATGCACCCATGCAAATGAGCGTTTGACCTGTAAATTCCTAGGGTTGCAACGTTGCGACCCTCTTCAATATAAAAAGGCTTCAATTTCAGACTTCACACATGAAGAGATTCATTTTTTGTTCTTTTAGAGAGATTTTGATTTCTAAAAACATTAGAGCTATTCTTTGTTAATTTTAGATAGATTATGTCAAAATTACTTCATTCTTTGTACTAATTATACAATTCTCAATAGATTTCTTGAAGAATTTACATCTCCATGAGTAGGTAAGTCTTTTTCTTGGGGAATTATCTAGATTAGCATTTTCTTGAGACTTTTCTTTGAATTCTTTCATTTAATTATTTCTTCTTGAATGTTCTTACTGAGATTTTGAATAAAATTGATTAAAAATGAATTGACAACTCAAATTTAATTGATTTCTGTATGCAAAATTACATGGTTCTATAACAAATTTGTAATTAGGTTGTAAGAATTAGTAATCTTGATAGAAACTTGGACTTATTTTCCTTTTTTCTTGAAGAACCTACTAATTTAGAACATTCATACAATCAATCTTTAATTTTCAGTCTTTTGATTTCAAGAATTGTCATAGTTAAGAAAACCCATGAGTTTAATGCAATTTAAGGATTAATTGTGGAATGCCTTTAGGAAGTAGTTAAGAACTAAATTAGAGTTAATTGTTTAATTGGCTAATTAGGCCATTAGAGTACTTGCTTAATAAACTATGGAACAACTTAATTGCGTGAATTTTGTTAAGTTCATGATAGAATTCGCTAAATCTACACAAAAATCCCCAAGATTCATTTTCCCATTTAAACTTATTACATAATCTCTCTCATTTCTCTCATTACTAGAACTTTCCTATCAATTTTCTTGCCTTTATTTTGATTCAAAGTTCATTTTTGGCCAATTTATAGAGGTTCCTTTGGGATTGACCTATTACTCCACTATTGCTATGTGCTTGTTTTAGTTGTAGTTTGAGTATTATAAATTTCCTTCATTGTGGGTTAGATAGAATTAACGACACCTATTTTTCGTCCGAACAAATTGGGGCCGTTGTCGGGGAATCGTGCAATTGGCCTTTTAGAATTTTGAATTCCTTTTAAGAAGAAAAATAACCCAAAAAAAAAAAAAGAATAACACAAAAAAAATAGTAGATTTGATTAAGCTTTCCTTTTATGCATGACCCGCTCCTCTAGGAGTCTTCTTTGTGATTTTGTTGTATATATAAACCTTAAATAGAGGAGATTACAAAGGGAAAGAGCAAGAAGAGAGCAAGAAGAACTTGAAGAGTTGAATCAAGAAGAAGAACAACCTCAACCAAACAACATGGGCGAAGCAAGGGAACAAACCTTGTGAGAACTAGTGGAGCCGGACTATAATCAACAACCTTTGTGCATCGTGTATCCGGAGATGACCGTCCCATTTGAGCTCAAACCAGGGCTTGTTCATCTCCTACCTACTTTCAGAGGGCAAACCGATGAAGACCTTCGTAAACACATAAAGGAGTTTCATCTAGTATGTGATGAAATGCGCCCACATGGGGTAACACAAGAGCAGTTCAATCTTAGCGGATAGAACACTGACCAAAGCAAGCCAACTCATATCAACCATGGTGGATAACTCTCAGAATTTTGGGACAAGGACTCTTGATCACACTTTTTCTCAATCAAGTGAAGTAAGTGAGCTACGCAAGTATCTAATCTTGTTTTCTTTTTTACTTAGGTTGCCAAAGGAGGCATTCCTCAAGTCAAAACATGTGGAGCGTGTGGATAAGTCAGCCATACATCCGAGGCTTTTCCATAAGCCCAAGTCAATGCCACTGGAGGATTTTAGAGGAAGTATGACCCATATAGGAAAACTTATAACCAAGGGTGGCGAGATCATCCCAATTTCAAATGGGGATCTTGAGGGCAATACAAGGATAGGAACCAATCTTCTTCAAGCTTCAACAAGAAATCAAACAACTTCAACAAGATACCAAATCCTTTCAACGAGAGACTAGACAAGGCTTCTCAAACTTGGGCATACAAATCACGTAATTTAAAACTGTGGTAAGCAAACTTGAGAATAAATCATCCGACAAGCTCCCCACTCAACCAGAGCATGTAAATGTAAGCTCAATTTCCCTTAGAAGTGGTAAGAAAATTCCTTCCTCCTCTCAAGGAGCTAACCTAGTTCAATCATCTCCCAAGAAGCCAGAAATGGTAAATGGGCATGAAAACAAGGTAAATGAATTTGAGGAAGTTTTCATCTTTCCAGAGGTATGTAACTACTCTCCCCATAAGGTAGAACCATATGTACCTAAGGCCCCCTTCCCCAGTAGACTAGCTAAGCCTAAAGAAGATGCCAATTTAGAACTAATTGAAATGTTTAAAAAGGTACAGATCAATACCCCTTTACAACAAATTCCTAGATATGAAAAATTCTAAAAGATTTGTGTACAAAGAAAAATGGG